>NW_007145142.1:0-8369 GCF_000164805.1 Carlito syrichta
CCTGGGCTCAAACAATACTCCTGCTTTGGCCTCCCAAAGTGCTGGGATTATAAGTGTGAGTCATTGCACCAGGCCTGATTCTCATTATTTTTTAAATTATCTCTTTTTGTGTTTGTTTTTCTGGAAATGTTAATTTTTGGGGAGACCATTTTGTACAGAAATATCACAAGTGTAATTCTAAATGTGAGTCTTTCACTTTATTATCTTTTAATTTTTATTTTGAATGTTTTAATTTCAGCAATCAAAATTATTTTCTTGTACTCAATTATCTTTGTATCATGCTGTTTGTTTTCTTTTATATTGTGACTTCTTAAGCTGTTACGGGTACACACAATTTTTGCAAAAGTTCTGTTCCATAAATTATCTCTGTTTCCTCAGTAATTTTTGTTTGTTATAGTTTGTTTGTTTTTTCCCCTTTATTTGGTGATTGCTGATTATTCTGAATAGTTGCCTGGTGCAGTTTCTCTTTCTTTACCAGGTCTTATCCCTATGGAAAAAATTGGGTAGATCTGTGCACCTGTGTGAAAACTTTGCTTTACAATGAGTGGATGGAAAATCCTGTTTTATACGGCAATCCTTTACGACATTTGCTCTCCATGAGCAAACTGGGTACCCTTGATTCTTGGACATCAACTCATAGTATAGGCCCATCTTTGTAGGCAATTTGAGTGACTCTATCAGAGACTACCATCTTTGCCTGGATTATGTCTGAGTTCAGGGTTAGAGAGATGTGTTTTGTTTGAGAGAAATGCAGCCATTGGTGCATCTGTTTTATTTAATGCTGTTGTTTTCATTCTCATTTCTTATACCCATCTCTTGACCTGCTGATGAACCCGCCATCTCTCTGGGAGATTAGCTTTCCCCTCCAGTGTACCTCCATGTCTGAACATTAGCTTTCTCTGCTCTTTGCTTAAATTTCATCTCACAGCACACAAAACTTGTTTCAGTCTCTTTTGACTAATAATCACTCTCCCTCCCAGCTTTGTTGTTTTTCCTGTTACAGGTTTTTTCCCTTTTGTATTTATTTCTTGCCTTAGGAGAAAAAGGAGACAAAGGCATATACTCAATCTGTGATCTTGAACCAGAAAGCTTCTCTGTTATATCCTCTTTTTTTAAACTAGGAAGCATGCTTTGTGTAACTTAGTCTGCATACTATCATTTCACCAAAGTCTTATTCATCCAGTAGTTTGTTTGTTGATTTTCTCAGATTTTCCAGGTTGAAAATCATATTCTACAAGTAAGATCTTTTTTTAAAATCTGTGTACTTACTTTTTGCTCATTTGGCTAGAACCATTGGACAGTATCGAATGATGTCCCGTATTGAATGATGATAGCAGACATTGAGTGTGATACTTATAAAGCCCAAACCTGAACTGATTGAATTATTAAGTAGAATATGCAAAGGATTAACTTCCTTATATAGATTTCTGTATAATGGGAAGGCTGTCAGAAACTTCTGCACTATTGGTGTTTTTGAGTAAGAGGATTTGGCACTTACAGCCAAATGGTAAATGGCATGTATTGTTCATACTGTTTCTACCAACAGCTACAATTCAGAAGTGGGGATGGATAAGAAGGAGGCAAACTTTCTGAAATTGTCAATCCTTTCAATGCAGTTTACCTAATTTTAGGTGATCAAGGTGGTAAATCGCTACTGGGCAGAAATAATGAATATTATCACAGCAAGTCAAATAAAAATAAGTCATCTAGCTGGCAACTGTACTGGGTCTTCAACTCTCAAGCCTGTGGAGACCCAGTGATCCAACCATTGCTGGAGAGATTCCTGCATGTGGACATATGGGCCTCCAGACTGACACAGATAGAGACATACATATGGCAGGAACAGAGAAATCTGCTTACTGGTTATCATGCAGAAGGAATTAACTACTGGATTTATCTTTACTTTTTGAAGGTGCTTTAAGAATTCCCTCGTTGGCCTTAAGACAGATTCATGATATGAAATTCTGGAGCATAGAATCTGGAAGTGCTTGGTGAAAGTTGAAGGAAGCAGCTTTATCTCAAAGTAAAAACACTATCAATTTTATCCATAAAATAGTTTCAAATGAGGTGGCACTGTTGACAAATAAAATGAGTTTGACTTTTGTGGCTATGTGACCCCCATTTTTTTTCTATTTAATATGTTTTTCTTTTTTTTCCTCTTTTAATTTTCATTTTAAAATTGTGTGGTACAATTCAAGGTTAAGTATACAAATATTCATTGTGCAGGTACCCTTGTTGATGAGGTGATCCTCCAAGTTCCCCAGGCAGATATCGAATACTATCAATACCACCTTCCCATCCCTCCCCCTCCCCCCTGCAGTTTCCTGCTACTTTCAATCCTTTTCTTATAGTAATATGGTAGTTGTTCAAGGACCACTTATGAGTGAGAACATGTGATACTCATCTCTTTGTTTCTGTGAGCGATTACTTAGTATTATGAGCTCTAATTCCATCCACATTGCTGTGAAGTTCATTAGTTTTTTTCTTCTTTATGGCTGCGTACTATTCCATTGTGTATATGTACCACATTTTTTTATCCAGTTTTCTTTTGATGGGCAGCATGGTTGATTCAATGTTCTTGTTATTGTGAACAATGCTGCTACAAACATAAGTGTGCAGGTATTTTTTTTATACAGTGATTTGAGTTCTTGAGGGTATATTCCCAGTAGGGGGATTGCGGGATCATATGGAAGGTCAATTTTTAGAGCTTTTAGGAATTGCCACACTAATTTCCACAGAGACTGCACTAGTTTACACTCCCACCAACAGTGTAGAAGTGTTCCCTTTTCCCCACTTCCTCTCCAGCATCTGTTATTTTTGAGTTATTGATGATGGCCATTCTGACTGGAGTTAGGTGGTATCTCAGTGTGGTTTTAATTTGCATTTCTTTGATCATTAGTGAGACTGAGTATTTTTTCATGTATCTGTTGGCTGCTTGTATGTCTTCTTTTGAGAACTGTTTATTCGTATCTTTTGCCCACTTTGTAATGGGGCTGTTTGTTTTTTTGTGATCCCCATTGATGGGAGAGCCCCCGTCATTCTCCCAGGAGAATGCTGAGAGAGGGGTTAGGGAGAGTGGCCTAAAAGGTCTCTTCTGCTTCTCAAATTGTGTGAGGTAAGGGAATGCTGTCCTTGAGCACTGTGGAACATATGTATGACACTTTAATATTATATGCTATGAAAATAAAACAATACAGACATTATAAAGTAGGCATTTGTTTACCTTTTATGTTTTACATAGGATTTCACTTTCATGTTTTTAGTAAAATACCTTGTGTTTTTAGCTCTTTCTTCTGCTAGCTTTGTCTTTCTTTGTACTGTAATGAAATGGCATATTATTTCTCCAGTTTTATAGGCAGAACAGACACACAGTAGGTAAGTTTTATGGTAACTATTTAAGTTCTGCTTCTATAACCATCTTCCCTTCCCCCTCCAACCTTCCACTCTAGTTTAAGCTGGTTTTGATTTAGAATGAAACATCTGTAGCACCACTTGACCCACTGGCTTCTTTCTGTTTCCACAGCCTCATTCAAGCCTTTGTGATTTCTGTCTGGGAGATACACAGTGTCTTTCTGCTCCTTTGAAGCCTTCTTTCTAGGAAGGAAGGGGTTGACCACTGAGTGTTTGTGTCCCCTCAAAATTCTTGCATTGAAGTGCTCAAAATTCTTGCATTGAAGTGGGATGGCATTAGGGGTGAAGGACTTTGGAAGGCAATTAGGCCTCAAGGGTGGAGTCCTCAGGAATTCGATCCCAGAGAGCTCTCTTGCTCTCTGCTGTGTGATGAGACACGGAGAAGTGGACAGCTCACAATCAGAAGAGGGCCCTCTCCAGAACCCAGCCCCACAAGGCACACTGGTCTTGAACTTCCAGCCTCCAGAGGAATACATTTCTGTTGTCATAAGCCACCCAAGTTATGCTGCTTTGTTATGGCTGCCTGAACTATGACACCAGGGAGCTTGTTCTAAATTGAAGAACTGCTTGCGTTGTCCCTGAAGTTCAAATTTGTCAGCAGTTTCAGTTGCCCTTGAGACGGAATATAGACTCTTTTTACATATTTCATCCATCATTATCTGACTTGGCATAATTGTCTCATATTCTTTTCTACCATTTTCTACACTCATACATGATAGTCCAGTTATTTCAAATGATCTGCTGTTCCTTGAAAAATCCTGTCCTTTGTTACTTCTGTGCCTTGGCACATGCTGTTTCTTGGCACTCACTGTTTCCTGCGTCCCTTCTTTTCCTGGATGTACATAGGATTTGATTAGTCTTTCAACACTCGCTTTCTGGATTTTCTCCTCCAGGAAGCTTGTCTTGGCCTTTTCTCCCCATTGCCTCCCAAGTGCACGTTGGCATCGTCTTCTGGATATTCCCGTGGTCCTTCACATCCTTCCTTCTCAACGTTGGGCTCTCTTGGTGTCATCACTTTTAATATCCTCATCTGCTTCTCTTATTCCACCTTTTATCTGTGTATCTTTCGTAACTCCCAGGGCAGTAGCAGCAGCATATGGTAGGTGAGAAATAAAAATTAGTTTTTTCCCAGATTATATAAACTTTGCCATTATCCAGAGGTTGGATTTGCTACAATCTCAGTTCTCCAGGGTGTGACTAAGAATCTTGAAGTAGTTAGAGAAAGACTTCTCAGCAGCTTGAAGTGGTTGCCATAAAGCCCCCGCATGAAAACACACACATTAATTCTCTAGAACAGACCATTAGACTCTTAGTCATATCCCATCAACTTCACATGGAATCCTAGCAGACTTGTTCATGTACTATCATGGTCCATATTCTATTAGAAGCAACACAATAGAAGATGAGAAAAGGTGTGTTCACAAAGGCAGGGATCCTGGAAAGAACCAAAGCTGATATATTGACGAATGAGAGAATCTATAAGAGAAGAACAAAGCTATGAAAAGTATAATGGAATATTTAAAAAAAATCATAGACATTTGTATTCATTTACTTGAGGAACAAGATAAACACCTACCATGGTAGCATGGGATTTTAAGTGATGTTTCAAATTATATCTGTCATCATGAGGAGATTAATTTCTGTTCCCTATGCTGTGTTTGAAATACAGTATTATTGAAATGAGTTGGTGAACTCTCAGATATACTGAATAACTCAGCCCCTACTGTGCAAGAGTGTGAGATGAATGAGTTCTTGTGTTTCCTTCTAAAAGCTGCATGGTACTGTTGCTTTGCTTCTAATCATTAATTTCCTTTGGCTATATTCACATTACCAATAATGTCATTGAGTGATATTTTGTTAGGGCATTCTTCTGTTAATTTCTAAACTCTTATGTCATGTTTGGAAAAATAATAAAATGACTGCTTTCTCTTGGCTCTTACTGTCTTTTTCTTTTGTTCTTTTAATCACGGAACTGCTTGAGTTGTAGCTGGTTGATGCCTCAGTATATCACTCATAGTGATACTATTTTGCACTAACTGTTTCTGACATGTCTCTAACTGGACTGATAAGCAGACAAAGTGGGGGGTTAATCCTCCACTTTTTTTCATAGACTGAGATTTTGAGTGTGCAGATGCCATGTGTAGTAACAATACTACAAGTCCCTGTGGTGGAGCTTGGATCTATTAATCTTGGTGTGAATCATTTGAGACACGTTTCTTATGTCTCTCCATGTGGTCAGACTCTTCCAGGGGATTTTGGGCTGGTGATGCCAAAGGATGGAGGGGGATTGGCTAATCTGTTAAGTAGCCTTTTATCTGTGAGTCGAGTTTCTCATTAGTATTTCTGACCAAAAGGATAGATGGTTGGAAATGCGGATTTTTGTTTTTAATTAGTCTCTCTAGGGATCAGAGACTTATTTTGAAGAATGGAATTTTAAGGAAGCATGACAACCTCAGTTTCCATGTGACAGAAGAATTTTGGCTGCTGAGGAAGGTTTCCCAACTATAAGTTAGAGCCAGATTTTCCAGTGACTGAGCTGCTCTTTGGGAGTTAGATACATGGGTAACCCTAACCTCTGCTTCCAGTAACAGCGGTTCCCTTTAGGGCACTGTTCATGGGACTCCTACACATCTTCTTTCCTAATGACCCAAAGGCTCTCAAGGGACTTTATCCTCCTGTTGTGTGCATTAGAAATACTTTTACTGTTTTATCCCATATTTATGCATTTTAGTATGACCAATTGATGTCTACCACAGGCATAGGGCTATATCACACTTCATTATCTATCCAAGAAATATATTTTCTTCTTTTCTTATACCACCATAATACTTTAACACTACCATATCATCACAGTTTTACAACTGAGAGTCAGAGAGATTGGTTGTTTTGTCCAAGATCCTATAGGGAAACAGTGACGTAGCCAAAAGCGAACAGCCTTTGGAAGCCATCCAGTTGAGTTCCCTCTTCATGGCAGTGTGACCACCTGACAAGAGATCACTGAGCACCTGCTGGGCTCTCCCTGTAAAGTGAGATGACCAGTTCTCTTGTTGGACGGTTCTGGTTGTTGCCAGTTTTCCTTTGTGGAGCTGAAATGTGCTTTTCTCTAACTTCCACCTATCGATTCTTACTCACTCTCTTATAAGAGCATGCTTGTAACTACTTCTGTGTAAATTGTCTTCAGATTTTAAAGACAGTGTCCTAGCCTCCTTGTCACCTTCCCATCTCTAGGCTAAGTATTCCATCTATCCCTTTCAGTTGTTATTTACATCTCCAGGTTTCCAGATTTCTCACTATTCTGTCTTCTATTCTCTGGACATAGTCTCAATGTCCAATGACCCTTTTAACTCAAAAATGGTTTAAACGCAATCCTTTAGATATGACCTGACTAGTTGAATGCCCAGTAGACCTGTTTTCTCCCAACACCTGACCTCTGTCATGACCTAGAAGGAGATCTATGCTTTTTATGCTTCTATTTTGGAATACCTGAAAAAGTAGTGAGTTTCTTGTCATTGAATATGCTAAGTAGATGCATATATGTTAGGGATGTTACAGATAAAAATAGATACATTGGGAGAGTAGTATTCTTACAAAAATAAACTAAAATGGCTATTTTAACAGAACTTTTATGAAATAACAACTATAAAATATAGGTCATATTACAGTATAATATTGGCACGAATACTTGAGTGAATATTCTTCTCTTAGGACACTTAGGTTCTTTTGTTTTTGTGACCAATCACTGAATAAATTCATTAAGGTATTTTGCATCTGTGAAAGACCCATCCTTCATCAAAAACTTTATTTCACAAAAATTCCATCAACATTTTCTCTTCACTTCATCATGAGGGTGCTTTAATTTTCTCCATGTTTGGCTGCATTGCTTACTTCTTCTTTTTTTTCTGGTCTGCTTCCTCCTTCTTCTGAGGTAATGTCTACTCATCACATATAGGGTCAACATTTGGTGCAATACAACTAGATTGTGGCAAACTTTGGGAAATCTCTTACTCCAAATAGTTATTAGCATTGTTTTGTTCATTACCAACTACTCAGTCATTTTCTTAACTAGGATAATATTAACTGTGCTCTGTTTGATGCTCTCAGACATTCATCTTTTTTGTAAGTAGAATATTGTTTACTCTGAATCCTAAATTCAAGATTTTGAAATGTATATTGACTTTATCATACATTTGGGGCTGTGTAGTGGATTGTTTTTTGCCAAATTATGGCAGTGAGAAACTTTACGGTGTCTGTTATAAACAAAGTAATTCTTTAGTGTCTAAGTTAACATTCTACTGGAGTATATAGTCTTATTTGTTTTTCCCATGAGGTAATTTTTAAAATTTTAAAATGTGTGTCTACAGTGAGATATTTAGGCCAATACTATGTTGCAGGTAAAGACATTCAATGAGAGGGTTCTTGTGTTACAAGGAAAAGATGCTAAAAACCAGAATCTTTCAAGTAAATTGTGGTGTGTAACGGTTCCACCACCAGGGAAGGGCGGCACGTTGAAACTTCCATGACTGTTAATCTTGAGAGACAGCATGCATGGTCTTGTTGGACTGAAGCCTCTGGCTGTCTTATCAAGCCCGGGGTACAAAAGTTAACATCACATTCCATCCCTTCTGGCCCAGCAAGCAAAGTGAAGAAGGTTGGAGTGGATGGATGGTAGATTGGGTCCTTTGACAAGTAAGCACAGAGGACGAGTCACGAGTGTTTCCCATTTCTTGATGTTGCCAGCTGTCTCTCCAAAGTCATCAGAAATATACAATAAGAATCTGAATTTGGTTGGCTTGCTTAACTTGTTTTGGAGAGTGGGTGAGAAAGGTTTCCAGCTGGAGCTGTCAGTTTTTTTCTGCAGCAGATACCTGCCTTTGCCTTTAGCTTCTTTCTGAGGGTAACCTGATAGGCTTTTGCTACTATTCAGTGTATTATTCTGGTTTCTGTAGGCCCCCAGGCTG
>NW_007145143.1:0-3724 GCF_000164805.1 Carlito syrichta
TTATCAACCAACTCCATCCTGGAGGGTCTAAATAATGATGCAAGACTAGGATACTAAAGAGTTATACTTATGGAAAAGAAAAAATAAAATTCTTTGTATTTTAGAGAACATAACTGTATGTTTGTGAAATCTAGGAAATTTTCACTACAAATTTAGAGTTAATAAAAGGGTTGAGGAAAGAAATTTGAAATATAATGACTATAAAAATCTGTAGCTTTCCCTCAAGCTAGTGATAAATAGCCAGAAATAGAAAATGACCAAAAGGTTGTATTTATAAGGAGACAAATATAAAATATTTCAAGAAAGATGGGGTGAAGAAAAGAATACACTCTTGTAGAACCCCTTAAAATCAGATGAAAATATACTGAGTTCCTAAGTGGCAAAACAGTATCACATAAGCACCATTTAATACAATCCTGTTTTGAATTCCAAAGGAGTTTAGGTAGTTTTTTAACTACCTAAAAACATTAGAGACTGTATATGAAAGAATAAAGACCCCAAAATGACCAAGAAAGGAATACCAAAGGAAATTTTCTAGTAAATGAAATTAAAACTTGCTGCAGTGCTATGTAAACAATCTTTGGTCAGGAATTGACATATAGATCAAGGATTAGCAGACTGTTTCCATAAAGGACTAGACAGTAAATATCCACAGCTTTGTGGGTCATATAATCTCTGTCTTGAGTATTCAAATCTGTCTTTATAGCGCTATCTTAGTCTGTTGTGTGTTGCTGTAACAGACTACCAAGACTGGGTTGTTGATAAAGAACAGAGATTTATTTTTGATCATTTTGGAGACTGGGAAATTCAAGGCACTCACATCTTGCAAGGGTCTTCTTGTGTGCCATGATGGAAAGCAAGAGTGAATGTGCAAAAGAGAGAGAGATGGAAGGGGGCGGGTCCATCCTTTTTATAGAACATACTTCTGCAATGTGGCCTTGATCCATTCATGAGGGCAGAGCTCATGACCTAATAACCTCCTAAAGTTTTCACTGCTCAACACTGTTGCACTGGGATTAAGCTTCTAACACATGAACTTTGGGTGACACATTCAAACCATATCAAGGACAAAGGCAGTCATAAATTCGTGGGTGTGACTGAATTATTCTTAGACTGTCATTTGCCAATTCATGATATAGCTCTTAAGACCAAATAGTGCTCAGAAATAGTGCTCATAATATATATGACAAGGGTAATATTTCAAATTGCTTGGAAAACATAGTTTGTTTAAGTTAAATAAGAATTAAATTCCATGTAATTATGCAAAATAGTGTTTATGTCTAAAGGGTTAAATATAAAAACTAAACAGTGAAACAATAGAAGTAAATTTAAGAGACTATTTGTATAACATAGTGCTGGAAAAAAAATTTTTTTCTTTGAGAGCTATGAACAGGTTTTTTTGGAATTTGGCAAATTATGCTTTAATAAAAATTGAGAAATTATTAACATAAAATGAAACTTATGAATTTAAAAGTTAAATTTGATTGATTTTGACAATGATGTACAGGTATGTAGTTACCATCGAAAATAAGATAAGTAAAATGGAAACAATTTTTTAAAGAAGACAGAAAAAATACAGATGTTATAATGAAAATATAGATATTTGACTACATAAAAATAAAATTGTGTGTATCACAAAGCTATTGTAAATAAAGAAATAAGAGTAGCAGTCTATAAAAAAAATTGCTTCATATATGACAGAGCAAGGGGCTAATACCCAGAACATTCAAAGTGCTTCTGTAGTTGACCCAGTGAAAAAGGTCCAGGAACACAACCTCTGAAAAGAGAAACTGTTTGGGCAATGACTATAGGAAAATATGGTCACTATAAACAGAAACTGTATCCTTCTGTAAAACAGGAAATAGAAACCGTACCCTCCTTAAGGTGTTGTCAGAAAGATTAAATCAGATGATACAAATAAAGTATAAGAAAGTGCTTGGCATCTAGTATGTGCTCAACAAATGTTAGTTTATTATCCTATAGAAATAAAACATGAGTAGATCAAGGCTTCCAGGAAGGTGAATTTGCTGCAGTTTTGTTTGTAGCTGCAAATAACTGGAAACAAACTGAATGGCCCATCCGTAGTGAAGTAACTGAATAAAGCATTGAATGTTATTTCCATGGAATTTTATGCAGTTATTAAAGATAGCTTTTTTAAGTTATATTTATAGGTTTAGAATGTGACACTTGATGATTGTTCAGGGAAAAGCAAATTTTAGAGAAGCGAAAGTGATTTCAGTTTTACATCATGTGTCACAAGTCCTTTGATTTGTTTGTATATGAAGCAGAGACATTTAACCTTGTCACTTGAAAATTATTATTTTGATGCAAACTTTCTAAAACAGACTGCATATGGTTCATTGCCTTCTTCCAATGTGCCTTTCAGTGTTTGATTGCTGTCTCTCTCTTTTATTTTATTTTTTTGACCTTAGTGTCATTACAGCATACATTTTCGGTCTGGGTTCCAAAACCAGAGAGCTTCCAGAGAATTCACTATAGTGGTATTTGCGGCAGACTTCCTGGCTGTCAGATTTCTCCTACTTGCTTATGAGAGTGGCTCTGTTTTCTGTTTTGCTGTCACATCCCTACACTGTCAAGTTCAATGCATTATAGCTCTTTAACCTCTCGCTTGTCTTTTGTTTTGAGACCTTTGCTTCTGGTCAGGAAACCAGAGAGCTGCATTTGATCTTGTATATAAATTGAGATCCTACAGGGCTAAAAGGAGAGGACTTTTGCAAGCGCCAGGTGAGAGAACTTCAGAACAGGATACTATGGTCGTGCACCCTCTGAGGTCTAGGAACTGTGCTGGCCACTGGGGACACAAGGCTGGCATAGTAGACGCGGTTCCTGCTGTCTCAGGGATGATAGACTAGCGGGAGAGAACCATTAATCAAAACAAATCAAGAATGCATAGAAAAGTACATTTGTAATGGGGACAAAACTGTAGAGCTGTTTTGTAGTTTTCTTTCAGATCCTTCAGAGCAATGCAAAATAAACATTAATCTAGTTCAATTAATGACTTTTTTTGTGGAATCTAAGAGGAAGGAAAAAAATGTCAAAAATATTATTTAGTTCCCTGTACAGTTCTTATCCATAATGTGCACTAAATGTTGGGGCACTTAACAAGAAGTCAGTAAATTATAGCTAGACTCATAACTGTTACTGCCTTTTCAGAGGCATATTTTTCCATTGATAGTTCCTGCACTATTAACACACAAAGATGATCTATACACTCGCGTTATCCACAACGGAGGGAAATAGTGATATCTAGTTCTACTGAGCTGTCAACTGAGAGAGAATAGTAGGCATTCCTTACAACTAACAAACAATTGTGATTCTGTAGTAGATCTGTTGAATAGATCTGAATATCAGTATTTTCACAGAGGTCTATTATTTCATCAACTAATTTATCATGGCGTTCCTTAAAACAGTAGAATTTCCTTTCCTATTATATACACTTTTTATTTTCTCTTTAAGATATATTTATATTCTTTTGATAGCTTGTATACATGTATTTGTATATGTAAGTGTGACTATATAAGCTATATAATGCAATTCTTAAACACTGCCTATGGTAGGTTATTGCTATGCAAATTATTGCTTTGCAAATAGATAAAATTATTTTATAGACAAATATTTAAATATGAATATATGTATATAATAGATGCGTTGTATAAATATATTTGTGGTAGAAGAGTGTACTTTCCTTACAGCAAGCATGTTA
>NW_007145144.1:0-11477 GCF_000164805.1 Carlito syrichta
ATACACTCTTGTAGAACCCCTTAAAATCAGATGAAAATATACTGAGTTCCTAAGTGGCAAAACAGTATCACATAAGCACCATTTAATACAATCCTGTTTTGAATTCCAAAGGAGTTTAGGTAGTTTTTTAACTACCTAAAAACATTAGAGACTGTATATGAAAGAATAAAGACCCCAAAATGACCAAGAAAGGAATACTAAAGGAAATTTTCTAGTAAATGAAATTAAAACTTGCTGCAGTGCTATGTAAACAATCTTTGGTCAGGAATTGACATATAGATCAAGGATTAGCAGACTGTTTCCATAAAGGACTAGACAGTAAATATCCACAGCTTTGTGGGTCATATAATCTCTGTCTTGAGTATTCAAATCTGTCTTTATAGCGCTATCTTAGTCTGTTGTGTGTTGCTGTAACAGAATACCAAGACTGGGTTGTTGATAAAGAACAGAGATTTATTTTTGATCATTTTGGAGACTGGGAAATTCAAGGCACTCACATCTTGCAAGGGTCTTCTTGGTGTGCCATGATGGAAAGCAAGAGTGAATGTGCAAAAGAGAGAGAGATAGAAGGGGGCGGGTCCATCCTTTTTCTAGAACATACTTCTGCAATGTTGGCCTTGATCCATTCATGAGGGCAGAGCTCATGACCTAATAACCTCCTAAAGTTTTCACTGCTCAACACTGTTGCACTGGGATTAAGCTTCTAACACATGAACTTTGGGTGACACATTCAAACCATATCAAGGACAAAGGCAGTCATAAATTCGTGGGTGTGACTGAATTATTCTTAGACTGTCATTTGCCAATTCATGATATAGCTCTTAAGACCAAATAGTGCTCAGAAATAGTGCTCATAATATATATGACAAGGGTAATATTTCAAATTGCTTGGAAAACATAGTTTGTTTAAGTTAAATAAGAATTAAATTCCATGTAATTATGCAAAATAGTGTTTATGTCTAAAGGGTTAAATATATTAACTAAACAGTGAAACAATAGAAGTAAATTTAAGAGACTATTTGTATAACATAGTGCTGGAAAAAAAATTTTTTTCTTTGAGAGCTATGAACAGGTTTTTTTGGAATTTGGCAAATTATGCTTTAATAAAAATTGAGAAATTATTAACATAAAATGAAACTTATGAATTTAAAAGTTAAATTTGATTGATTTTGACAATGATGTACAGGTATGTAGTTACCATCGAAAATAAGATAAGTAAAATGGAAACAATTTTTTAAAGAAGACAGAAAAAATACAGATGTTATAATGAAAATATAGATATTTGACTACATAAAAATAAAATTGTGTGTATCACAAAGCTATTGTAAATAAAGAAATAAGAGTAGCAGTCTATAAAAAAAATTGCTTCATATATGACAGAGCAAGGGGCTAATACCCAGAACATTCAAAGTGCTTCTGTAGTTGACCCAGTGAAAAAGGTCCAGGAACACAACCTCTGAAAAGAGAAACTGTTTGGGCAATGACTATAGGAAAATATGGTCACTATAAACAGAAACTGTATCCTTCTGTAAAACAGGAAATAGAAACCGTACCCTCCTTAAGGTGTTGTCAGAAAGATTAAATCAGATGATACAAATAAAGTATAAGAAAGTGCTTGGCATCTAGTATGTACTCAACAAATGTTAGTTTATTATCCTATAGAAATAAAACATGAGTAGATCAAGGCTTCCAGGAAGGTGAATTTGCTGCAGTTTTGTTTGTAGCTGCAAATAACTGGAAACAAACTGAATGGCCCATCCGTAGTGAAGTAACTGAATAAAGCATTGAATGTTATTTCCATGGAATTTTATGCAGTTATTAAAGATAGCTTTTTTAAGTTATATTTATAGGTTTAGAATGTGACACTTGATGATTGTTCAGGGAAAAGCAAATTTTAGAGAAGCGAAAGTGATTTCAGTTTTACATCATGTGTCACAAGTCCTTTGATTTGTTTGTATATGAAGCAGAGACATTTAACCTTGTCACTTGAAAATTATTATTTTGATGCAAACTTTCTAAAACAGACTGCATATGGTTCATTGCCTTCTTCCAATGTGCCTTTCAGTGTTTTATTGCTGTCTCTCTCTTTTATTTTATTTTTTTGACCTTAGTGTCATTACAGCATACATTTTTGGTCTGGGTTCCAAAACCAGAGAGCTTCCAGAGAATTCACTATAGTGGTATTTGCGGCAGACTTCCTGGCTGTCAGATTTCTCCTACTTGCTTATGAGAGTGGCTCTGTTTTCTGTTTTGCTGTCACATCCCTACACTGTCAAGTTCAATGCATTATAGCTCTTTAACCTCTCGCTTGTCTTTTGTTTTGAGACCTTTGCTTCTGGTCAGGAAACCAGAGAGCTGCATTTGATCTTGTATATAAATTGAGATCCTACAGGGCTAAAAGGAGAGGACTTTTGCAAGCGCCAGGTGAGAGAACTTCAGAACAGGATACTATGGTCGTGCACCCTCTGAGGTCTAGGAACTGTGCTGGCCACTGGGGACACAAGGCTGGCATAGTAGACGCGGTTCCTGCTGTCTCAGGGATGATAGACTAGCGGGAGAGAACCATTAATCAAAACAAATCAAGAATGCATAGAAAAGTACATTTGTAATGGGGACAAAACTGTAGAGCTGTTTTGTAGTTTTCTTTCAGATCCTTCAGAGCAATGCAAAATAAACATTAATCTAGTTCAATTAATGACTTTTTTTGTGGAATCTAAGAGGAAGGAAAAAAATGTCAAAAATATTTTTAGTTCCCTGTACAGTTCTTATCCATAATGTGCACTAAATGTTGGGGCACTTAACAAGAAGTCAGTAAATTATAGCTAGAATCATAACTGTTACTGCCTTTCAGAGGCATATTTTTCCATTGATAGTTCCTGCACTATTAACACACAAAGATGATCTATACACTCGCGTTATCCACAACGGAGGGAAATAGTGATATCTAGTTCTACTGAACTGTCAACTGAGAGAGAATAGTAGGCATTCCTTACAACTAACAAACTAATTGTGATTCTGTAGTAGATCTGTTGAATAGATCTGAATATCAGTATTTTCACAGAGGTCTATTATTTCATCAACTAATTTATCATGGCGTTCCTTAAAACAGTAGAATTTCCTTTCCTATTATATACACTTTTATTTCTCTTTAAGATATATTTATATTCTTTTGATAGCTTGTATACATGTATTTGTATATGTAAGTGTGACTATATAAGCTATATAATGCAATTCTTAAACACTGCCTATGGTAGGTTATTGCTATGCAAATTATTGCTTTGCAAATAGATAAAATTATTTTATAGACAAATATTTAAATATGAATATATGTATATAATAGATGCGTTGTATAAATATATTTGTGGTAGAAGAGTGTACTTTCCTTACAGCAAGCACGTTAAGACACAACAGAAATCACCCGGTAGCCCATTTATCAAGTCATGGTCCTCATTCCCCCATGTTCATGTGTAATTTGCATAGTTATAGGTAGCAATAGATAGATTGAATACTTTATATTTTCATTTAATGCTTTTCTGCTATCTTTTGTTTTTGAAAGTTTTTCTTTTCTCCCCGACAATCTCTCCCCCAGCTAATATATCCAATGGTAATAGCTTAATGTGTATATTTTCATATTTTCAGGTACCATGAACTTTCTTCAACTTAATCAGTCTTTCCTTTTTGGCATCATTTTTGTCCTTAACTCACTAGCACAACAAGCCTGAGATGCCCTTATTCCAAGAACAAATACAAATTCTATTCCCCTTTATATTCAAAGGTTTGGATTTCTACCTTAATACATTTCTGAAGATGGCTCATAATTTTTATTAATCTAGTTGTCTCCAGGGCAGTGGCCTTTCTCAAACCATTTTAATATAACGTTTACAAATGGAATTCTGAAAACACACATGCATCATCCTTCAGAACACTTAACTGGGAATCAAAATTAGTGACCTTATATGAACATTCACATTCTTTTGTATGTTGAGAAAGGTCACACCATTGCTCTTACCTGCCTCTGAATTTTTTCTGGATGCACAGTTTCCTGCTAGTTTTCAGAATGAAGTACTTCTTATTTTTCTGAACCCATTTTGTCTTAATTGGGCCTCCCTGGCTCTGAGGATTATTTAGACTTTCTTTAGGTAAAGCCCATATCTATCCGTAGTTCCTTGGTATCTGCATTTTATCTGTTTTGCTTGTCAAATGTTCAGTGGAATGGAGGTTTGCTGTAGGTTCTCTGTCAGACCACTCCTTCCTTCTTGATATCTAAATGCACATCAGGTTTTATTTAGAGACCTCTCAAGGAGTTACACCTTTTAGTTTCTGACATTCTGCACCCCAATAAACCAAACAGTACATAAATAAAAATAATTGCATGGAAAACATGGCACCCATCACCACAGGTTCCTGCCTTATTATTCCAAGAAGACATCAAGACAATTGTTTTCAAAGAATGATGCGGCTATTTAGTTTAGAACCATGTGCTAGATGGAAAGTTAACTTTTTGTTGATAGAGATAAAATAGGAGTATTTATGTGCCTCAGCTGGAGGGGTGAAAGTTTATATCTGTATATAAATCTAGCCTGGGGTGAGGGTTTTGAATTTAAGAATAAATTGTGTCTTAAACATATATTGTTTTCTTTTTCTTTTTCTTTTTTTTTAAAGCAGGATTCATTGAGAGGACAGAAAAGATCCCACGGTGGGAGGGGACCCAAGGGGGTTGCCCAGCATATATTATTTTTGTAGCAGATTATAGTAATAGCAGTGACAAAGGTATGTGACAAGGATGTGGAGAAAAGGGGATATTCATACACTGTTGGTGGGAAAGTAAACTAGTACAACCACGATGGAAAACAGTGTAGAGGTTCCTCAAAGCACTAGAAACAGAACTACCATGTGATCCAGCAATCCAACTGCTGGGTATGTATACAAAAGAAAGGAAATAAATATATCAAAGAGATATCTGCACTCCCATATTTATTATAGCACTATTCATACGAGTCAAGATATGGATTTTTAGAGCTCCTCAGTGGATGAATGGGCAAAGATAATGTATATATACACAATGGGATATTATTCAGCCATAAAAAAGGAATGAAGTCCTGTCATTTGTAGCAACATGGATAGAACTGGAGGTCATTATATATTATGTTAAGTGAAGTAAATCAGACATAGAAAGACAAATATATGTTCTCAGTCATAGGTAAGAGAGAAAAATAAATTGATCTTATCAAGGTGAAGAGTAGAATGGTAGATACCAAAGACTAAGAAGGTTGTTGTTGTGTGTGTGTGTGTGTGGGGGGGTGATTAATAAACAGATATGGTGGTTAATGAGTAAAACATTCAGTTAGAAAGAATAAGTTCTGGTGTCCAATAGCACAGTAGGGAGATTACATTTAACAAGTGTTTATTGTATTTTTCAAAATAGCTAGAAGAGAAGATTTGGAATGTTCCTTACTAAAAGAAATGATAAATGTTGAGGTGATGGCTATCCCAGTTACCCTGATTCAATTTTTACACATTGTATACATGTATCCAGATATCACATGTATCCCAAAATATGTACAACTATTGTATAGCAAGAAAAAAAAATAACCAATAGCTATTACCTCTAGTGTTAGACATTGGTCAAGCAATTATATTTGCTCCCTTTTCAATCATCACAACCATAAGAGATAGCTGCTAATTATCATTTTCATTTTCCTTTTGAGAAGACAGATACTTAGGTATCGTCTTAGGCAATTTCTGTTTAGTTGCTAAAAATATAAAAGCCAGTTCCTAGAATAGTATCTTCTATAAACTAGAAGAGATTATTTCTGAATTGGCGTCTTTTCTGGGACTAGAAGATCAAGATCCATGTTCTTGATCTTTAAGGTATATTTCTTCTCACCTGATTGCCACATTAATTATATTTGAAGGCCAGCGGGAGTTTGTACGGTCTATGGAAATAATTATGTATAATAAAATTGTGTCCTACCAGTTTTCCTTGTGGCTACATGAGTAGTAGATAGGATAACCTGAGTCATAGCCTGCTTCTTGAACAATCTCATGTTGTCTGCTTTGTAAACAGCAGATGGCAACAGAACAGTAGTCGGCCACTCTGACTGTTCCATGGACTGGTGAGACTGTGTTGGGAATTGATGTTTCTGCAAGCACTGGCAACTGGGAACCTCTGGCCGTTCCAATGAATGCTGTTCCAATGAGAATGGCTGTGGTTGGCTGTGGAACCCTGGCTAATGGTCCATAGGATTAGGCTGTGCTGGCCAGCCAGGCAGGTAGGCCATGCACCCTGTGGAAAGCCTGCCTTAATAACTTTTTAAGTTGGAGGTGAAATGTAAAGCTGATTTATTAATACTGCTTTATTCAAAATTTGATTAAAAACGGTTGTTCTTTATCCATTAGGTCTTCTGTTGTTCTTTAATGAAATATCAGGCTGTGAGTTATTGCCTCTTCTCTTGAACATTGTCTTGTTGTGTTCCCAAAGCATTTTATCTACACAGTGAAGGCAGTGCACATATTATGGTAGTTTGTTTACGTGCATATTCCCAGCTTACCCAAGGGCAATGTGAAGAAAGGATTGTTTTATACAATTTCATACTCTAATGGGTGACAAACTTTAGGTGGTCAGTCAGTGGTAAACTGATGTGACCTGTGAAGTCGAAGTCCACTATTTTGACTCTGTTGGTTCGAATGTACACATGCATCCACTTAAATTTTCCTCTAGCTATAGGATAATGAAAATTTGGTTTGGATAACTGAAAATTTGGTCTATGAATATAAATGTAAGTGCAGCTTTTGTGGTCTTATATGTTTTCATATATAGTCAAAGGCTCTGTATTGCTTATATGGATACAAAACACCCTCACTGTGTGGCTGTTTCAAGCATTGTACATTTACATATTCATTTATCCCTCCTCACATCAGCATGAGGTTGTCACATTGACAATACTGAGGCATAGGGAGTTATGTTGAATAACTGGCCCCAGGTAACGTACCTACAAGGGTTGAGCCAGGATTTGAACCCAGGCAATCCAGCTTCAGCATCTGTGCCCTTAACCAGTATTCTGTATAGCACTGTTTCTCTGTTTTATGTCTAGTACGCATGTACGTGAATCCATATGCAGAAGGAGAGAGATTGAAAGAGATTTTTATCTACTTTATGTTTTTTGTAGACTTTGTTTTCACTTCTTGGGAAATATATAGTATTTTGAGGTAAAATCCTATGCTTTTCCAATGTTAACTTTTGATATCAAGTGCGATAACTTAAAAATTTCTATCTAAATTTGCTTTAAGATGAATATATATATGCATTGGAATGGGTTTGAAAGAGAATCATGCAACGAGTAAGGAAATATAAACCATGCTACCATAGGAGACATTGTAGGTATTTCACTTTGAGAACAGTTTATACAGAAAATTGAAAGTGTCTTTCAAATATTTGGAGGTAGGTATTGGGAGAGGTTAGCTCTGTTCCTTACAGTTTCAGCAGGTAAAATTAGGGCCCTTGGGAGATACTTTAGAACCACAGGCTTTTGCTCAGTATAAGGAGGAACTTTTTGCCAGGGTGGCTGTCTTAGGAAGCAATGAGTGTTGTCTTATCAGGATGCTCAGAAATAGGCTGGAAACAAGGACATCACTGAGGATAATCACTTGTTTGGCTGATTGAGCAATGGAACCAGGTGACTGGATGTAAGTTTCCTTCCAAACCTGCACTTCCGTGATTCCAGCAACTTAGGACAATCTGTTCTATTAATTAACTCTGTCAGTGATTTTAGGTGATTTCTAGTAAAACTTTTGATCATTAATCCCATTGAATGCAAAAAATAATTCCTGTCACAGAGTTATTCATAATTAACTCATGGAACTTCATTCATCAGACTTAGTGCTTATTATGTATCAGGTACTTAGCTAAGCACCCTCTATAGGTTACTATATTTACTCTTTACAGTAACCCTCTGGAATAAGAACTATTACTGTCTCATATGTGGGAAGTTCAGTGACTTTCCCATGTTTTTCTTTGACCAGTAAATTGGCATGTCCAGAACTTGAGACCAAGTCTTTCTGACCCTAAACCCACGTGCTTAACTACTTCACAAGCTTTCAGTTTTCTTGTCTAGAGCAGAAATTGAAAATCAAGATAGTTAGCATGGCATGGTTCTCAGAACATGATGACTTTCGATGCCTGCCTCAGTAGAAAAAGTCTGGGCTGACTCCATCAATCTGAACAACTATTAAAAAAAAGAGGAGGCGTGAAACAGACAGAAGAATGGAGGGAAAGAAGGAAGGACGTTTTTAGAAACCACTTCATGTCCAGTTGGAGTATGTTGCTATACAACTTAGATGTATTTTTCAAAAGTTTTTTGTGATTCTTTTATAAAGTCAAACTTTTTCTCCTTTTTTTTTAAAGCAAGACGTGGATGGATGTTGAAGAGATTATTGTCTTCAAATTATTCAGTAAAGAACAGTTAATTATTGACCAACTTCGAGAGGGGGAGTTTCTTCTTGAGTGTTGAACATACAGCCCTGAAGATTGATATAAATATGTAGAAGGATGTGTGCAGGTGCATCTCAAAGTGCCAACCTGTGGTAACTATAAGGAGGAAAAAGCCATTGTTTTTTACTTAAAGGGATGAAGAAGAGTCAGGACCAGCCCCGTCTGGTAGAACTTTCTGTGATGATAGGCATGCTCTCTGTTTGGACTGTCTGGTAGACCTGGCTGCATGTGCCTACTGAGCACTTGAAAGCTGGTGGGTGTGACTGAGAGCTGAATCTTAGTTGACTTGAAGTTAGAGTTAAATAGCTACATGTGGCTGGTGGCATTTATTAGACACAGTGGGTCTGGACACTTAGGTAGCTGGAGCGGCTGAATACTTAACAGTGGGAAAAGTACATTTTAAAATCAAGATTTCCTTCTGTTGTTCTCTTTAAAACTATGAAGTAATTCGAATATTCTGGAAGTGTAAAGTATAATAACCCAAACGGTCACATGCCCAACACCTAGCATTGATAAATTGCAACATTTTGACTTGTTTGTTTCAGTTCTCTTTAAGGAAATGGAACACTAGTAAGAGTTGAAGCTCCCTGTATGCTTCATTTAGGTGTGGTTTCCTGAATATAATGTTCATAATTCTCTTGTGTGTTTTCATTCTTTCATGATATATGTATGCCATTATATAGTATTGTTTTGCCTGTTTTACACTTTAAACATATGTGGTATATTACTGTACATACTTTTCTGCCACTTTCTTGTTTAATCTTCATTACATTTTTTTAAAATTTAAATTTTATTTTGTATTTGATTCAGGGTCTCACTCTGACACCCAGGCTGGAGTGCAGTGGCATGATCACAGCTCACTGCAGCCTCCACCTCCTGGTCTCAGGGGATCCTCCTGCCTCAACCTTCTGAGTAGCTGGGACTATAGGTGTGTACTGCCACACCTGGCTAATTTTTTTGTTTTTTTAGAGACAAGGTTTCACTGTATTGCCTAAACTAGTCTCCTACTCCTGGGGCTAAGAAATCCTCCTTCCTTGGCCTCCCAAAGTGCTGGGATTACAGACATGAGCCATTGCACCTGGCCAATATTTTTTTAGAGTTATAAATTCAACACATTTTTCCCAGAACACCTCCTATGTACTAGACATTATTCTAGGTTCTTAGGATACATCATTGAACAAAACCAAGATCCCTTCTCTCTTGGCAATAAGAGTTTAGCTAGAGGATAAAGATGATATGTAATAAACATTTTAAGAAGTAAATTATGTACTGTGACAAAAGGAAATACTATGGGAAAAAGAGACTAGATTAGGTTAAGGGGGTTAGAATTAATTAGAGGAGTCAGAGGTTGAAGCTGCAACTTTAAATAGATTATTCAAGGCAGGCCTCATTGAACAGACAGTTGAGTGGGTTTGAAGCAGGTGCAGGAATTGAAGCAGGTACAGGAATTGGCTGTGCAGTTTTTTAGGGGGAAGAATGTTCCAGACAGGGTAACAGTCAATACGGGGGCCGTAAGGTAGAAGTGTGCCTTGTGCTTAGGAAACACCAGGGAGGGTCATGTGGAAGGGCCACGTAGAGTGACAGTGAGTGTGCTCAGAGAGGTGAGAGAGGTTGAAAGGGAATGACTTTGACTTCTATGAGTGAACGGGGGCCATTGCAGAGGGAAGTGATGTCACAGATTGTAGAAGGTTTGATCTGGTTGCTGTGTTGGAATTCAGCGAGAGGTGTCAAGGAGACCAATCATGAGGCTCTTGTAGGAACCAAGAGGAGAAATGATGGTGGCTTGGATCAATCAAATGAGTAATGGTAGAGGTGGTGAGAGACATGATCAGGATCTGAGTATTTTCTGAAGGCAGAGCCCGTGACAGATAACAAGGAGAGATTTACTGACAGAATAGGTGTAGGGCATGGGAAGGAGGAGTCAAGGATAACTCAGATTTTTAAAATCAAAGCTACTGGAAGGGCGGAGTTGCTGCTGGTTGAGATGAGGTGCCTTCAAGGATGCCCTTCACAGAGGGAAGACCAGTAATTGAGTTTGGTTGTGTTGTGTTTCATGGGTCTCCTGTGAGTCTGAAGTTTGGGAAACAGGTCTGAGCGGGAGATACACATTTGAGCGTCATCAGCATAGAGATGCTGTCATCCATGAGACTGGATCTTATCACCAAGGGAGTGAGTGGAGATAGAGAGCAGCCCAGAGAGGCAGCCTTGGGGCCTTTCAGTCATTGCAGGTCAGGGAGAAAGAGAAGACCAGAAGAGGAGACTTGGGAGGAGTGACCAGTGAGAAAGGACACACAAGGCAGCAGGAAATCCTGGAAGCCAGATGAAGAGAGGGTCAGGGAGGGTCAATGTGCCAGATAGTGCTGAGATGGTCTCTAAGATGAGTGCTGGCAACTGAGCAACTGGCCTATCAACACTGAAGTCATTAACTGACTAACAAGAAAAATTTAAGGGGAATGTCAGAGCAAAGACCCACGGTGTGTTTGAGAGAAAATGAAAGGAGACGACTTGAAAAATGTGAACCCAGAAAACAGTTAAGGTGTTGTGTGGTGAAGAGAAGCGAAGGAGGATGGCTTAGAATGGTGGAAGCAGGGCCAAGAGAATGTTGCTGTTGTTTTCTTTATTTATGTTGAATTGGTGAGGAAGAGCATGGAAAGGAAGGGTCTACTGATTTTGAGTAATTCACTCATATATATGCATGTATTAAAAAAATTATGATCACTGCTAGTGTTCTGATGTATAACTATTCCAACATTTATCCTTTCTCTCACTGGTGGATCTTTAAGTTGTCTAGTTTTCTGTATTCCATACAAATCTTGTACATGTTTCCTTATGCATATATGCAATCTATCTCTCTGGTAAATACCTGGAATTAAAACTTCTCAGTCATACATTATCAGTATTTTCAACTTTAGTAGATATTGTCACGTTGTCTTACAGTGTGTTGTATCATTTACACGCTTACCAGCAGTAGGTGAGATGTCCTGTT
>NW_007145145.1:0-750 GCF_000164805.1 Carlito syrichta
GAGTTAACTACTTAACTACCTAGCTAACCTGCTGGCCACTGAACTGACTTAACTAGGAGACTTAACTAGCTAGCCAGCTGGCTAGCCAGATGATTTAATTTGATAGCTACCCTGATAGGCAGCTGGCTACCTAGATGACTTAACTGACTTAAATAGCTAGCCAGTTTACTTAACTAGCTGACTTTACAAGCTAGCTACCTATCTAGCCAGCTGACTTATCTAGATGACTTAAAAAGCTAGCTACCTAGCTTGCAAGATGGCTGCCCAGCTGACTTAACTAGCTGACTTAAATAGTTAGACAGCTGGCTACCCAACTACTTAATAATTTACTTAGATGGTCTCAACAAGATGGCGATGGCATAGGTGAACTGGTGCAATTATCTGAACCTATCAGTACTCTTTAGGGAATCTTTCTTACCTGTCTTTCTTCTCGTCTTCCTGGTCCTGTGTCTCTTTCTCACCTGATAGTTGAGACAAAGACTACATACTGCTGAATAGACAGACTGTAAAGCAGAGGGAAAAGTGAACAAAGCCAGAAGACCCTCATAAGGAAGAACAGGACATTGCAGAAGAGAAATAAAATCAACCCAACCTTCCCTCAAAAACAGAATTGAAGAAGGGGAGGGAAAGGGGGAGAGGGAGAAAAATCTACAGAAATGAAGAAAAAACAAAAGAAGAGTATGGGTCTCTCCCAGACGCATGGGAGAGCACACGCTGAGAAAACTGACTTTGGAATGCAAACAATGAAAG
>NW_007145146.1:0-727 GCF_000164805.1 Carlito syrichta
AACTGACTTTGGAATGCAAACAAGTGAAAAGCCCCCAGAATGAAGGGGCTCAGACTGAAAATGTAGATATCAAGACAATAATGGAGAGATTAAAAAGAATTGAGGAGACACAAGAAGATATTAGGAAGGAGCTGATGTCTGAGGTAACAGTAATAAAGAATACTGTGAATGAAATAAATAAGAACTGATAAGCATGGAAAGCAGAATTACCCAAGCAGAAGAAAGAATCTCAGAACTTGAAGACCAAAATATAGAAATAACCCAAACTCTTAAAAACACAGAAAATAAGCTCAAAAAGACAGAACAAAACCTTCAAGAGATGAGTGACTACCTCAAGAGGCCTAACCTAAGAGAAATCGGACTCCCTGAGGTAGAAAGAGAAACAGAGACCACATTGGAACAAACTTTCCATGAGATCATTCAAGAAAACTTCCCTTATCTAATCAGTGATGCAAAAAATCAAACACAAGAGATTCAGAGAACCCCTGCAAGACAACAAATGAGAATACCAACTCCTAGACACATAATAATTCGCCTAAATAAAGTAGGCACAAAAGAAAAATTCCTAAAGGAAGCAGGAGAAAAAGGCCAGATCACCTACCATGGAAGATCAATCAGAATAGCAGCAGATTTCTCTGCAGAAACCTTGCAGGCTATGAGAGCTTGGAGCGCTATCTTCAAAGTCCTAAAAGATAAACAATCTCAGCCAAGAATAACCTACCCAGCC
>NW_007145147.1:0-897 GCF_000164805.1 Carlito syrichta
AGTCATTTGTCACATGATTTTTATTATACAATCAAACAAGGGAATACTTCTTCAGCTTGAAGAACATTATTATAATGATTGCTCAAGTTTTTTGCAGAAAAAAATTATTCAAGCTTTTATTCCAAAGACTGTCCTTTTTTAGGAACCCCAGCCAGAAATTTCAAAATTTCCAGTGCACAACTCTTGTCAGGGCAAATTAGGTCTTAACTTTCTGTTACCTGTAAAAAGTGACTAACTCCCCTAATCAAGACTTTTTTCTGATATTTTGATTGGACCAGTCTTTTTTTTTTTTTTTTTTCATTAATCAGTAGTTTTTATTATGGTTTTGTGGGGTACAGTTAAGGGTAGGTGTACAATGACGTTTCATTCAGGCACCCTGTAAATAAAAAGTGTTTTCCCATCCCCCGACAGATATTTGCTACTGTTAATCCCATCCCCCTCCCCTCCGTAGGTTCCCAGTACCATCCGTCATTTTCTCATAGTATTGCATTGGATGTTCAAGGTCCATTATATGAGTGAGAACATGTGATATTCGGATTTTTGTTTTTGTGAGAGGTCACTCAGTATTATAGACTCTAGTTCCATCCAGGTTGCAGCGAAATTCATGATTTTGTTCTTTTTTATGGCTGCGTAATATTCCATCGTGTATATGTACCACATTTTTTTAATCCAGTCCTCTTTTGATGGGCAGCATGGTTGTTTCCAGGTTCTTGCTATTGTGAACAATGCTGCGATAAACATACGTGTGCAGGTATCTTTTTTATAGAGTGATTTGTGTTCTTCAGGGTATATTCCCAGTAGGGGGATTGCAGGATCATATGGAAGGTCAATTTTTAGAGCTTTTAGGATCGTCACACTGCTTTCCACAGAGGTTGCACTAGTTTACACTCCCACCAA
>NW_007145148.1:0-1392 GCF_000164805.1 Carlito syrichta
CCCCCGACAGATATTTGCTACTGTTAATCCCATCCCCCTCCCCTCCGTAGGTTCCCAGTACCATCCGTCATTTTCTCATAGTATTGCATTGGATGTTCAAGGTCCATTATATGAGTGAGAACATGTGATATTCGGATTTTTGTTTTTGTGAGAGGTCACTCAGTATTATAGACTCTAGTTCCATCCAGGTTGCAGCGAAATTCATGATTTTGTTCTTTTTTATGGCTGCGTAGTATTCCATCGTGTATATGTACCACATTTTTTTAATCCAGTCCTCTTTTGATGGGCAGCATGGTTGTTTCCAGGTTCTTGCTATTGTGAACAATGCTGCGATAAACATACGTGTGGAGGTATCTTTTTTATAGAGTGATTTGTGTTCTTCAGGGTATATTCCCAGTAGGGGGATTGCAGGATCATATGGAAGGTCAATTTTTAGAGCTTTTAGGAATCGCCACACTGCTTTCCACAGAGGTTGCACTAGTTTACACTCCCACCAACAGTGTAGAAGTGTTCCCTTTTCACCACACCCTTTCCGGCAGTTGTTATTTTTTGAGTTGTTGATAATTGCCATTCTGACTGGAGTTAGGTGGTATCTCAGTGTGGTTTTGATTTGCATCTCCCTGATGATTAAAGAGGTTGAGCATTTCTTCATGTGTTTGTTGGCTGCTCGAATGTCTTCTTTTGTGAAGTGTCTGTTCATGTCTTTTGCCCATTTTATAATGGGGTTGTTTGTTTTCTTCTTTTCAGTACGCTTCAGTTCCTTGTAGATCCAGGATGTTAAGCCTTTGTCAGACCTAGAGTTGGCAAATACTTTTTCCCAGTCTGTAGGCTGTCTCCCTGCTCTCTTGATGGTTTCTTTGGCTTTGCAGAAGCTTGTCAGTTTAATAAGGTCCCATTTGTCTATCTTCTCTCTTAAGTCCTGTGGGTTTCGGGTTTTGTACAGGAATTGGATGCCAGTTCCGATTTCCATGAGAGTATTTCCTTCCTTTTCTAAGGTTCTTATGGTTTGAGGTTTTACATTTAGGTCTCTGATCCATTTGGAGTTAACCTTTGTGCATGGGGATAGATAGGGGTCCTGTTTCAATCTTCTGCATGTGGTCAACCAATTTTCCCAGCACCATTTACTGAATAGGTTCTCCTCTCCCCATTGGTAGGTGGTGGGGGCTTTGTCGAAGATGAGTTGGTTGAGAAATTGAGATTTTGCTTCTGGAATCTCAATTCTGTTCCATTGATCTATATGCCTGTTCCAGTACCAATACCAAACTGTTTTGATGATGTAGCTTTATAGTAAGTTTGAAATCTGGTATTGTGATACCACCTGCTTTGTTTTTTTTCTGAGGATTGTTCTGGCTATTCTTGGACGTTTCTGTTTCCATATGAATTTCTGTGTTG
>NW_007145149.1:0-514 GCF_000164805.1 Carlito syrichta
CAGTTCCGATTTCCATGAGGGTATTTCCATCCTTTTCTAAGGTTCTTATGGTTTGAGGTTTTACATTTAGGTCTCTGATCCATTTGGAGTTAACCTTTGTGCATGGGGATAGATAGGGGTCCTGTTTCAATCTTCTGCATGTGGTCAGCCAGTTTTCCCAGCACCATTTACTGAATACATTCTCCTCTCCCCAGTGGTAGGTGGTGGGGGCTTTGTCGAAGATGAGTTGGTGGAGAAATTGAGGTTTTGCTTCTGGAATCTCCATTCTATTCCATTGATCTATATGCCTGTTCCTGTACCAATACCAAGCTGTTTTGATGATTGTAGCTTTATAGTAAAGTTTGAAGTCTGGTAATGTGATACCACCTGTTTTGATTTTTTGTTGCTGAGGATTGTTCTGGCTATTCTGGATGTTTGTGTTTCCATATGAATTCCTGTGTTGTTTTTTCTAGGTCTGAGAAAAATGTTGCTGGTAATTTGATGGGTATTGCATTGAATTATGTAGATTGCCTTA
>NW_007145150.1:0-688 GCF_000164805.1 Carlito syrichta
CAGTTTTATGTACTTTCTACTCCAAGCTTTCCTACAGGCCTCAAAAGAGTTCATGTAGTCTTACAATTGTTTTATATTAACTTTCTTAAATGCCAGTATCACTCTTAAGAGTGTGATTCCCTTGAGGGTAGCTAAAGCTTTTAAGTTGCAAAGGAAAATTTTAAATGAAAATGTTTTTAATTATTTCGAGTTTATTGTCTATAATATTGTATTAGAACAGAAGAAAGTAATCTTATAATAAACTGATAGTGTTGAGGAAAATATTACTGAATCATAGGTCTTTAATTATATTACTAACATGAAACTATTTCCCTACTTGTCCTTTTTAAATTCAACATAAAACAAGAAAAATAGATAAAATACACAGTATAAGTATACATACAAACACATATGAAGGAACATACACACACACACACACACACACACACACACACACACACACATAAACAATATAAACATGTCTGAACTTCTCAAGTTTTTTAATCTTTTAGTCCATAAAATGACCTCTAACTCAGACTAAATCTGGAGATTATTTCATTTGCACACTTGCTACAATTTATACAAATTCCTATGACCCTGTTTATGCAGAGTAAGTGGAAAATGGTCACCGCAATTGATAATGTGCCAAACCTCTGTGTGAAGCAATACTCTGTCAATAACTGCTTAACTCTGCCATGTAACATAAAAA
>NW_007145151.1:0-390 GCF_000164805.1 Carlito syrichta
ACACACACACACACACACACACACACACACACATAAACAATATAAACATGTCTGAACTTCTCAAGTTTTTTAATCTTTTAGTCCATAAAATGACCTCTAACTCAGACTAAATCTGGAGATTATTTCATTTGCACACTTGCTACAATTTATACAAATTCCTATGACCCTGTTTATGCAAGAGGTAAGTGGAAAATGGTCACCGCAATTGATAATGTGCCAAACCTCTGTGTGAAGCAATACTCTGTCAATAACTGCTTAACTCTGCCATGTAACATAAAAATAGCAATGAATAATAAGTAAGCAAATAAATGCGGTTGTGTTCAAACAAAAAATTTTTGGACACTGACATTTCAATTTCATGTAATTTTTGCATCTACAAAATAGTATCAT
>NW_007145152.1:0-589 GCF_000164805.1 Carlito syrichta
CTATCAATGCTGCAGCCAGCCCAGGTTCCGGTCACCTGCTCTGCCAAATTTGGGCAGGGGAAGGGACCTTTCCTCTCCCAATCACTCCACTGTCCCCGGCCTACATGGACCTTTCACTGGGGGCCATGGATGCCAGTCGTGATGCACGTTGGAGGTGTCTTTTCTGTCACTGGAGTCTCCATTGGCATGGTAGAGCATGGCAGAATGATCGTGGCTCTCAGGGCCTCGAACTGCAGAGCTGAGGAGGTCCTCCCACTTCAGACCCCTAGCAGTCAGGACTCTGGGGGTCACCACGACAGACCCAATTTTGGGGACTTCTTGCCAAGGCAAGGTCTGTCAATGTTGCCTGGGTTCGTCTCTGAACCCTGGGCTCAGGCAGCATCCTGCCTCAGCATCTCAGAGTGTGTTGCTGATGACCCTGAGCCCCAGTGCCCAGTGCGGAATCGCACATTCTGTCAGTGGAGGCAATGCAAAAGAAAGCCTTGGTATAGAGGCCACTGCATTCCATGTAGCCAGGACCCCGGCCACTACCATGTGCAACACCAGTGTTTGTGTACTGGAGAGTGATGAGATCGCATTATGTGGCACA
>NW_007145153.1:0-812 GCF_000164805.1 Carlito syrichta
CCCCTAGCAGTCAGGACTCTGGGGGTCACCACGACAGACCCAATTTGGGGGACTTCTTGCCAAGACAAGGTCTGTCAATGTTGCCTGGGTTCGTCTCTGAACCCTGGGCTCAGGCAGCCTCCTGCCTCAGCATCTCAGAGTATGTTGCTGATGACCCTGAGACCCAGTGCCCAGTGTGGAATCGCACATTCTGTCAGTGGAGGCAATGCAAAGGAAAGCCTTGGTATAGAGGCCATTGCATTCCATGTAGCCAGGACCCCGGCCACCACCATGTGCAACACCAGTGTTTGTGTACTGGAGAGTGATGAGATCGCATTATGTGGCACAGACTGGTCTCAAACTCCCGGGCTTCAGTGGTCTCCCAACTCGGCATCCCATAGCCACAGCCCAAAAGTCTGCTGATGCACCATCTTTCAGGAACTCTAGGTCCTAAGCTGGGGCTTCCTTCCAAAATAATCCCTGTCTATTCACAATGATCCCAACTCCATTCACAAATGGATGCTCTTCTTTTTTTTTTCCTTTTTTCATTTTTTCTTTGATTCAGAGTCTCACTAGTCGCCCAGGTTGGAGGTCAGTGGCTCGCTTGAAGCCACCACAACTTTGGCCTACTGGACTCCGTGAGCCTTTCCCCAACCTTCCAAGAAGCCAGAACAACAGGTGCATGCCACTATGCCTGGCTCTTTTGGAATGGAGGGTAAAGACGAGTCTCACTGAGGTGCCCAGGGAGGTCTTGGCCAACAGACTTGAGCCAGTTGTTGGCCTTGGCCTCCCAAAGAGCTGGGATGGTGAGGCTGAGCTCCAGAGCCTGGCCT
>NW_007145154.1:0-853 GCF_000164805.1 Carlito syrichta
CTCCTCACTCGAACACCAGCCCGATTCTGCAGGTAAGGGGCAATTAATGAACAGAGTACAGAAGATATGCTGGGATCTAGGCACAGCCCAGGGATCAGTTGACACAAGGCTTTGCAGTCAAGAAAAAAAACTGAAAATACTTCTCAGCATTTGTAAACATGACTAGCAGTAGAGGCAATAAATTCTAAAGGGAAAGCAACTAAGAGGACCGGAACAGGCTGAAGGAAAATCCGGGTTTTACTTAGGGAGATGTTGGAAAAGGGCCTAAGAGGATAAGACTTTTGTCAGAGGAGCAAAGACAGAGACAATATGAGACAGCAGAGAGTGTGTTACATTTACAGGAAGGTCTGAAATCACAAACAGATTAATAGTGGCAAATAGTGCTAAGTGATAAGATCCTCAAGAGCTAAAGATGGGGCACACTGTAGAGACACCCAATCTAAGGTCCCATCATACCCATATATTTTCATTTCCAATATTCTCAAATTTATCCTGATACAGATTCATATAAACTCTCTATTCTCATCATTCACGTCCTTCTACTCTTCTAACTTACTATAAAATACTAAATCTTTACATTTTAACTGCACAGCACATACATTTCTCAAATTTGCTTTTTCTTAACTTCATGTTTTCAACATCACAATCTCTAATTCACATGAGGAATCGGCTCTTGTAGAACTCTAGTTCACATTAAGAACACATGAAGCTATTGCAATCATATAAGCATTTCTCAACACCTCTTTGCTCCCAGTTCCTTACTCAGTTTACATAAAAGGCTACATGATCTTTCTTATCTATCCGTTACCAGATCAGTCTATATCACTTTTCATCGTCTCTGCAGAGCTCAAAA
>NW_007145155.1:0-746 GCF_000164805.1 Carlito syrichta
AAAGTGTGCACAATATGTGATTGGACACTTTTCATAGAAGAGATATGGGCAGCTAGCAGACACATGAAAATTGCTCATCCTCACTCATCATCAAAGAAATAGAAATGAAACCACTTTGAAATACCACATACCCCTTGTAAGACTGACCATCATTAATAAAACAAGCAGTAACTGATGCAGGTAAGGATTTGGGAACAAATAAATGCTTCTTCGCTGCATGTGGACTCAAAAGTAGAGTAACATCTTTGGAAAACAGTGTGGTGGTTTGTAAATGGGAAACATATTGAACTACCATGTGACTCAGTAATAACACTGTCGAGAATATACCTGAATGAACTCAAATCATTTTACCGTAAAGATACCTGCGCGAGTATGACTTTTGCAGCTCTAATCACAATTGCAAGAAAACATGGTACGAACCATGTTACCCATCAAAGTTGGAAAGGATATGTGGTATATACTCAGTAGAATAGTATGTAGCCATAAAAAAGAACAGATAGAAGGATTTTGCAGAACGTTTGAGGGATATGAGGTAGGTCATTTTCAGTGATTTATCAGAGAAACAAAGAACAGTGTTCCATATGTTCTCACTCATGAGCTGAACTTGATCACTCATAGTGCTGTAAGCAAGTGATTGGCACTAGTGGAAAACTGTTTAGGGGGAAGGGTGAGATTGGTAGTGGAGGGATACTGATAGGAAAGGAGGGGCATACCTCATCAACCAGGGACCCTGCATAATTAATATT
>NW_007145156.1:0-721 GCF_000164805.1 Carlito syrichta
GGAGGCCACCACATTCCGTGTAGCTGGGGCCATGGGCCCCACCACACACAACACGTGTGTTTGCATTCTGGGGAGAGACGAGGTCTCGTTACATAGCCCAATTTGCTCTCAAACTCCCGGGCTCCAGCAGTCCCCCACCTTGGCCTCCCAAACCACAGCCTGAATGTCTGCCGATTCACCATCTTTCAGGAACTCTACCCCCAAGGCTGAGGCTTCCTTCCCCAGTGATATCTGTCTGTTCACAATGATCCCCACTGCATACACATGGATGCTCTTCTTTTAATTCATAATTTTTTTTAGTGGAGTCTCACTCCGTTGCCCAGTCTGGAGGGTGGTAGCTCATTCCAGGGCACCCCAGCCTCTCTATGCTGGACTCCAGTGAGCTTCTTCCACTGCCCTTCCGAGGAGCAGGAATGACAGGTGTGCACCACCATGCTCAGCTATTTTGAGATGGGGGTTAGAGAAAAGGTTTCACTGAGTTGCCCAGACACGTCTTGGCCCAATGGGCTCAAGACGGCCACTGACTTCGGCCTACCAAAGCAGTGGAATAACAAGCCTGTGGCCCAGAGCCAGCCCTCTATCCTTCTTCGAAAACAAACCAGAAGACCAGGCATGGTGGCTTAGGCCTGGAATCCCAGTGCTCTTGTATGCCGAGGCGGGAGGATGGGTTGTGCCCAGGAGCCCAAGGCCAGTCTGGACCACCTAAGTAGACCCTGTCTCC
>NW_007145157.1:0-673 GCF_000164805.1 Carlito syrichta
TCACACGCACAGACAGGCACCCAAGCTCACAATCCTTCCCCCGGTGCCGAGCCAAAAACATGCGAGAAAACACAGAACTGCGCATCTCGGGACAATTTTATTGAGAGCCTAGCTAAGAGAAAAGTGTCTATTCAGCGTCCTGGAGGCTCAAGTTCTCCCTTGGCGCTGGAGGAAATGCAGAGGTTTCACACAAGAGTCATCCTTGGGCAAAGAACTCGCCGGGCTCCCGGTGCCATGGAGGCGCCAGCCGCCCACCGTGCCACGATCTGCCTCAACCAACAATCAAGGCGAAGGGTGGTGGTCGCCTGGGGCCGGTGGAGGTTAACGCTGGGGAGGGTCTCAGCCATCAGAGGTGTCGGGTTGAGACCATCTGTTCCCAGAGCAGGGCAAGCAGGGCAAGGAAGGTCGCTGGGAGCCGCGTCGGTTTGGCTTCTGGTGGGCGATTGCTGCCTCTGCCTTTCCTGCTTCTTCTGCGGGCGCCTGCGAGATGTCGATTACTGGACTCAGGGCGCCCCGTCTGGCCTGGGGCGGCTCCCCCGGACCGGAAAGTGAGCGGACCTGGAGGTTTCCAGGCGCAGTTGCCCGAAGGCGTTGGCAAACAGGTCCCAGTGGAAGTCTCCACTGTCCTTGGAAAGGTCGCACAGGTCGGGGCCGAAGGGGAACCCACAGGGCC
>NW_007145158.1:0-745 GCF_000164805.1 Carlito syrichta
AGGGGACCAGGAATCTTGGATTCCAGTTCCCAAAGAACATTATGGACGTCTTTCTCTTGATATCCAAAAAATTGGAATTCTCGTTCACCAGGAACTGTCTAGGAATCATGCAGAGTAAAGCAGGAGAATGGGTAATGGAGGTCATCATATGCAGGAAACTACACGTCATATTGCTAAGGAAGTATAAGGAATCTTCCTTATATGTGTCCTCATCCCAAAAACTACAGGCCGTCTTCCTAAGATGTAACCACGAATCACGTTTTTGAAGTAGGAATCTGGGTAATGGGAGTCCTCACATAAAGGAAACTTCACTGCCTATTGCTAAGTAAGAAAAAGAATATGCGATACTCGGGTCCTCAATCCCAAAAAAGCTTAAGGTCATCTTGCTATGGGTTAAACATAAATCATGGTGTTTTCGAACATGAATCTGGAAAATGGTGTCCTTATTTACAGGCAACTGCATGACCTTTTGCTAAGAAAGAATAAGTAATCTGGGTTACACGAGTTCTCAATCCCAAAAATGTATAGAGCATCTTGAAAAGTTCTAAAAAGAATCAGAGTTTCGAAGCATTATTTATCTCATGAGAGTCCAAATATACAGGAATATACACAGACCCTTGCCAAGGGTGAAAAGGAAACGGGGTTATAGCAGTCCTCAGTACTTAAAATCAACAGGCCATCTGCTGTGGCTAACTAGAATCAGGGTTTAGAAGCTGGAACATAGGTATAGCAGTCCTCATATGCA
>NW_007145159.1:0-664 GCF_000164805.1 Carlito syrichta
GATGTGTGTGCCACCACATGTGACTCAGTGCTTGTGTTCCAGGGAGAAATGAGGTCTAACTAATTGTCCCAGTCTGGTCTTGAACTCCCAGGCTGCAGCAGTCTCCCGCCTCAGCCTCCCAAAGCCACAGCCCAATTTTCTGCTGATCCACCATCTTTCGGGATTTCTAGGTGCAAGGCTGGGCCCTCCTTCACAAATGACCTCTGTTCACAATGATCCCAACTCCATACACAAATGAATGCTTTTATTTTTTTTCCATTTTTTTCTTTGAGTCGGAGTCTCACTCCTTTTCCCGGCATTATGGTGGTGGCTCGCTCATGGCCACCACAACCTCGGCCTGCCAGGCTCTGGCAAGCCTTTTTTTGGCCTTCCGAGGAGCTGGAACAACTGGCGCAATCCACCACACACAGTTCATTTGGGATGGAGGGTAGAGACGAGGTCTTGCCAAGTTGCCTGGGCAGTTCTCACCCATGGGTTTGTGCCGGTCACTGGTCTGGCCTCCCAAACTGCTGGGATGATGAGGCTGAGCCCCCGGGCCTGGTCTTGATCCTCAAAGAAGACCTGGCATGGCAGCCCATGCCTGGAATCCCAGCACTGTGTAAAGCCGAGGTGGGAGGATGGCTGGAGACCAGGATCCCAAGGCCAGCATGTAGACCCTGCCTCC
>NW_007145160.1:0-734 GCF_000164805.1 Carlito syrichta
TTCTTATTTTTTTTCCATTTTTTTCTTTGAGTCGGAGTCTCACTCCTTTTCCCGGCATTATGGTGGTGGCTCGCTCCTGGCCACCACAACCTCGGCCTGCCAGTCTCTGGCAAGCCTTTTTTTGGCCTTCCGAGGAGCTGGAACAACTGGCGCAATCCACCACACACAGTTCATTTGGGATGGAGGGTAGAGACGAGGTCTTGCCAAGTTGCCTGGGCAGTTCTCACCCATGGGTTTGTGCCGGTCACTGGTCTGGCCTCCCAAACTGCTGGGATGATGAGGCTGAGCCCCCGGGCCTGGTCTTGATCCTCAAAGAAGACCTGGCATGGCAGCCCATGCCTGGAATCCCAGCACTGTGTAAAGCCGAGGTGGGAGGATGGCTGGAGACCAGGATCCCAAGGCCAGCATGTAGACCCTGCCTCCACATCCATCTAAACAGCGTCTAGGATCAAGTGTCCCATCGTCCCAGCCACTCCGGAGGCTGAGATGGGAGGATCACTGGAGCTCGTGAATTTGAGCCTGACAATGAAACATGGTCATGACCATGGGCACCAGGGTGGGCCACAGACTAAGACCCTATCTCCAAAATCATCAGAATCATATGCAGATTCTAAACTGCATGTGGTGTGTTCACAGGACGACTAGCTTTAGATCAGAAATAATGGGATTGTAGAGGAAGAAATATCCCCATGTGAGGGATTTATCCCTGCTCTTTCTTGGCAGAAGGTCCTCAT
>NW_007145161.1:0-729 GCF_000164805.1 Carlito syrichta
CTCTCCGGATACCAAGGGAACATAACAAGATGAGTAGTAGAAAGCAGGGCCAATAGCTGCCCAGAGTTGCCCTGCAACATGGGGTTTTTGACCTTCTGGAACCTGTCACTGTGAAGGCCTCTGAGGTTGGCTCCTTACTGCAGGTCATCGGAAGGGAGTGGGGCTCACAATGGGGCCTTTAGAGGGGTTTGGAGAGCGGGTGCTGTGGCTCACGCCTGTCTTCCTGGAAATCAGGGAGGCTGAGGCAAGAGGATGGCAGAAGACCCCAGGTTCAAGACCAGCCTGGGCACCTTGGTGATACTTTGTCTCTACAAGAAGTAAAAATATTAGCTGAGCATGGTTGTGTGCGCCTTCATTCATTCACGTGGGAAGGTGCAGGACGATCACCAGAGCCCAGTAGGTGGAGGCCACAGAGGCTGAGAGTGGGCCACTGAATTCTGACCTTGGCGATAGAGCAGGACTCCATCTCAGAATAAACATACCAACCTCCCCACCACCATCACAATCACTGACCAGACTCAGGGACTCAGTCTAGCATCCCAGCTCTTCAGAGCTCCAGGTGCTGGACGGCTTGAGACTGCTGGTACAACACCAACCTGAGACATAGGGTGAGACCTCATGTTGGCCATCAAAAATAAAACCAAAGATTAGTCAGGTGTGTTGGTGCAGTCTTGTGGTTCCATCCACTCGGGGGGGCCCAAGTGGGGAGAATTGCCTGAGTCTGGCAGG
>NW_007145162.1:0-508 GCF_000164805.1 Carlito syrichta
CAAGGTGAGTAGTTAAACCAACTTTCAAACCATCCCTGTTTCTGCTCCTGCTCTAATTTATGCTTAGCTAAAACTTCTTGCACTTTAGCCATGGATTCCTTTACTATTCCTGAATGGCGGTGTAGAAACAACATTCTTCTCCCAGAGCAGCACAGAGGCCACCTTGCTGGAGGAACAGTAGGTCTAAGCCTCTACAGTTTTGCAGAGCTACTTCAGACAGAGAGGTTAGGGAACCAAGTGTTGAGGGGAGCGAGGTTGGAAGTTTGAAAAATTATTCTGTTGATCCCTGACCTGAGGGTTAACAACTGCCATGCTAAGTTTAGAGGTTGGTGAGGATTAGGGACTGCCCAAAGGGATTCAATCCCTGTCACGAAGAAGCAGAAAGAAAAGAAGTGCGACACAGTCTTAGCTTTAGAAGATTGTCCTTATCCACTCGGCTGCTCCATTCGGGTGCGTAGTCTTTCAGCACAGCAGGGGTATCAGCAAGTTTGACGTGGGTGTGGTGTAT
>NW_007145163.1:0-581 GCF_000164805.1 Carlito syrichta
GAGTGGAGCTGGACAGTCCTGTGGGAGGTCCCGGGGGGTAGGTGGGGTGGGGATGCCACTCTCCCCCTCTCTGCCTGTCTGTCTTTCTCTCTGTCTCTCTCTGTCTCTGTCTCTCACTATGTCTCCATCTCTCTGCTTCTCACTGTGTCTCCCTCTGTCTCTGACTCCCACTGTCTCTCTCTCAGTCTCTTACTATCTCGCTCTCCCTCTTTGTCTCTCTGTCTCTGACTTTCTGGGTCTGTCTCCATCTCTTTCCCATCTCTGTCTCTCTCTGTCTGTCTGTCTCTCTGTGCCTCTCTCTCCCACCTCCCTCTCTCTGTTTCTCTCACTGTCTCTGTCTCTCCCTCTCTCCATCTCTCTCTGTCTGTCTCTTTTCCTCTCTCTGTCTCTGTCTCCCTCTCTCACTGCCTCTCTGTCTTTCTCCCTGTTTCAGACTGCCTCTCTGCCTCTCTCCTTCCCGGTCTCTGTCTGTCTCTCACTGTCTTTCTCTCTGTCTCTCCCCCCGTTTCCTTCTCTCTTTGTCTCTGTCTTCTCTTTGTATCTCTCTTCCTCTTCTGACTCTCTCTGTCTCTCTCTTGCTC
>NW_007145164.1:0-4341 GCF_000164805.1 Carlito syrichta
ATTCATAATTTCTAAAGGGAGTATAATGTAGCTCTGAGATGGAATTATATCCCATATAAGTACCAGAAAAACTTGAGGTGGACATGGTTTCCCTATGATAGCTCTGCAGAATTGTGACAGAAGTCATAAAATAAAATAAGAAGAAAGACAAAGCATTAGAAGACTAGACACCATAATTTTTAAAGTGCAGAATTAAGAAATAATTTAGTTAGAAGTATAAACAACATCAGATGTGAGAATTAATAGATACATAATATGGATAATATACATATTTTAAGACAGTGTGTTAGGAGGTTTTTTCCCAAAGATTTGGTGCTATAAAAATGAAACAATTGCTGAAATAAAAATGTATGAGTAGATTCAATAGCAAGTTGTACATTATTTCTTAGGTCTGAAAATTATTCACTTATAGGACACAAAATGCATTAATTATACAATTAAAAAACAAAGATAAGTGAACATCACTAAAACTTTTTTTTTTCAAGTTGGAGTCTCACCGTCACTCAGACTGGAGTGCAGTGGTTGCTACCGGCCACCACAGCCTCGACCTGCTGGGCTCCGGTGATCGTTCTGCCTCACTCTTCCAAGTAGCTGGAACTACAGACACGCACTACCACACCCGGCTAATTTTTTTATTATAGAGATGAGGTCTCACCAAGTTGCCCAGGTGGGTCTCGAACTCACAGGCTCAGGCAATTCACTCACCTCAGCCTCCCAAAGTGAGGGATTACAGGCTGAGCCACCGAGCCCGGCTGACTAAAACTTTTAATCATCAGAAAACAATGCTAAGAAAATGAAAACACAAACCACAGAGTCAAAGAAAATAATTCTTCTAAATATTTGACGCTGGACATGTATCTAGAATATGTTAAAGACTCACAACTCAATAATAACAAAAAGCAACCTAATAAAAATGGCATAAGAACTTGAATATACACATGACCAAAACCAAAAATAACAATAATCATGACCAAAAAAAGAATAGAGAAATTGCTAAACTTTATCTGGTATTAGAGACATATAAAAGAACATCCTAATGAAATACCATTACATATTATTTGAATTGCTTGACTTAAGCAACGTCAGCAACAACCATAAATTCCAATCTTAGGTATTTAACTGATCATATGGCCATACAAATTCTATATCTGGATGTGTATAGTGACTTTATTCACAATCATCAATATTTGGAAATAATATTCAAGGAGTAAGTGGGTCACAAAATTATTTTATAAACATATTATTAAATCCTTTCCAAAGTAAAAAGGATGAAATATCAGAGCATACACAAGTAGGGTTGACTCTCCAAAGCATTGTACTAAGTAAAAAAAGTTAAACACAAATTATACAGTTGCTTACTGTATAATGTAATTCACATGACACTAAAAATTCAAAATTTTGTAATAAAAATCATATTAGTGTCTTTAATGAGCTGAGGTTGGAAATAGGATATACAAAGCAGATAAAACTTTGGAGAAAGGTAATACAATTTTTTAAATATTTCATACATGTATCAAAAATCATCACACTGTACACCTAGTATAAAATTATATTTTGATACATATGAATTTTTAAAGTTTATTTACACTTAAATTTCATTTTTTAATTGTTGGAATATGCATATTGAAATCCTCAGACTGATCATGCTTATTTCAAAAATGGATGAAAAGAAGCAACTTTCCTTTTTTATCAATATTTATATTACAGTGCTTTAGAACCAAAAAACTTTGTATCTTGAACACTAAATTTGCCTTTTTAATACCACAATTGAAATCATATCTGCTTTATAATCAGATATCCCCTTGTACAAATACTTGATCTAAGTTTACCTGCTATTGAAAGATATGTCAGTAACTCATTTAGTTCATGTTTTTAAAGTGAAATATGGTGACAATGCTGCCCTATATCCCTGTATTATTATTTATAGTTTATTTAGAATAAGTAGAATAATATATTCAATGCTCCAGTGGAGTACAAAATAACAGGCATATCCTAACCATTAAAATGTAGTAGTATATGCTGTTTGTGTTTCTATGCTATTATTATCATTATCATAATTATAATTTTTAATATTTGCTTCTTTTCAATTATTCAATGCCGTTACAGCATGAATTTTAGTGTTTCTTTGTCTGAAAATAGTTTTAATACTAAAGAACTTCAAACTTCTAACAAATCTAAAGTTGTAATCTTCTGGTCAAATTCTACTTTGTGAATATTTTAATATAAAATATTGCATAAAGAAACTTGTTCAAATATTGAAATTTTTAAATGCACCTCTATAATTATTTCTACATTTGCCATGCTTTTAATAAAAATATATGTACAAAAAATGTATTTGTGATCAAAGAGCAAGTTTATGAGCCATGAGTAGTTGAATAAAGATGATCACATCTGTCTCATTAAACTTGTTCATATATTTGCACTATGTGAAGACCTAAGGAATGTTTACAACTGTTTATTAGTACTAAATACTTCACTCTGAAATTTCTGAGTTTTGGTTGAGATGAGTTTCAAATTCTATATTTAGGAGAAGCTTTAAATAAGTTATAATTGTATCAATAGATGTAAAATTATAAGTAACTTATAGAAGTATAAGTAAATTTTCCAGATAATCTAAGCCACTCTAAAATATAATCCAATTAAAATTTATCATCATTTAAAAATACTACTTACTATTTCATTTATCAAAAGCAGAGACACTGCATATGGCTTTGTATTGGGGAAAAAAAGAAACAAACATACCAAAAAAAAAAAAGTCAAAGCAAATTGTGTTAGCCATGTGTTTCTAGTGTTCTGACATCTGTAATCTTGCAGGAAAGACTGCTCCACCAAACATAAACTAATTATTAGAGCAAACAATGACCCCCCTTTGAAAGTACCTTTTATGTGAAAAATAACCAACCAGAACCCACACTCTCCAACTGCCTTGATCACATGATTTTACACTCCAGGATGCAATTCTTCTATCATAATCATGTCAACACCCAGTACCAGACATCTAGGGACAAGACATATATTCCAGAACCTACTGAAATTATTTAAACTAGCCATTTCTAACCCTGCTTGCCCTGCTTGCCTGTTCCTTTTCATAAAAAGTCAATAAAGGCTCTTGATCATGTTTCCTTCTTGGTCCTTATGCTTCCTGACTGATCCTGGTGCATCCCCACGTGGTCAAGATTGGTTGTGGACCTCCAACTCTAGAGAACTGTGAACAAACTATGTTTCCAATGGCAGACATTTCTCAAACTCTTGACCTCACATTACACCTGACTAATAATAAAACCTACATTTTAAAACAAGACAAGCACTTTCTTCAAAAAATGATTTTCATATATGTAATTTGGATGTAAAATAAACCTTTTATTCTAGCTTTACTTTTAAATTGGTGACTATAAATTTTCTATTTTAGAAAAGTTATGTTGCAAGAATGAGTGCAAGTAGTTTTTTACAAAACTTTCTTCGATTTTGAAGTAATAAAAGGAGCTTTCTCAATTAACATATGCATGTTCTCTCTGTAAGAATTTTTAGCTATAATTATTGCAAATGTTGTTTATGAACCTCTGGAAATATCAGACAAATATAAACATTTCAGTATTCACAAACTGTCTCCTAAGAGGACAATCCAAATTTTCTCATTGTTTATTTAGTTTATTTTTTAAATGTGTAAATTTAACATGTGTAAATTTAACATGTGTTAACATTTTTAAAATGTGTGACATTATGTAGTGAAAAATGAATTTTGTAAGACTATTGTGTTAAGCAATCACATAAAATATATGTCCTCCATTTTTAAAAAATAGCTGACAAACTAGACCAAGTGTAGTCACTCACACCTGTAATCCCAGCACTTTGGGAGGCAGAGGCAAAAGGATTGTCTGAGTCCAGGGTTTCAAGACCAGACTGGGAAACTTAGTGAGACCTCATCTCTACAATAAATCAAAAATTTAGCCAGGCGTGGTAGCACATGCCTGTAGTTCCAGCTACTTGGAAGGCTGAGGAGGAAGAATCATATGAGCCTAGATGGTCAAGGCTGTGGTGACCTTGAGCAAGCCACTGTACTCAAGTATGAGAGACAGAGTGGGACTCTGACTTAAAAACAAAACAAACAAAAACATTATTTTCATGTAGAATAAAAAGCATCCATTTTTGTCCATAGATATGACAGAATTATTGCCTCAGTATAAAAATATAAATTAAAACTATTAAAGATGAATACTTACTTATCTTAGATATTTATGTATTATATTTTGTGTATATGTCCCTATATATTTTGTTATAGATAATGTAGTCTGCTCTTATTTTTTAACACCAGTTTCTAAACGTGCTAACCATTGTCTTATG
>NW_007145165.1:0-5160 GCF_000164805.1 Carlito syrichta
TGTTCTTATGTCTTCTTATAAGTACCATAATTTGGTCCTTTCTACTTTGGAAGTGTTTGTCAAACTATTAATTAATTCAAAACTACTATTTATTTCAAACTTGTTTATCCATCATTTTTTGCTGCATAATTTCTTTTATGCTTGTCACCTACTCTAGATTTACTAGCATAAATATTATCAAATTATGAGTCTCATCTCTCAGTATGAAGAATAAACTGCATTCTGAAAGAAACTCACAACATAACATTTAGTTAATTTTTCTTTGTTCAAAATATTTAATAGTTCTTAACCAAATGCACTTATTTTGTGAAAATAGAATCTACTTAATGACATTGATTTTAAGAGGAAAATGTAACTGTGAGGAAAAGTCTTATGTGCAACAATTATTCAATAAATGACCTGTGTTTAAATAAATACTCATCAATCATATATGCTTCTACTCTCTACATTAATCCCCAAAGAAATTATACTATGTATTAGAAACAAGTAAAGCAAGGTAATATATAGTATACTATGTACAAGTCTATGAAAAAAATAAAATTTAGCTAAAATAATTAAATATCTTTATTATATAATCTATAGGAATATTAAACATGTTGATTCTAAAATTTGGGGGTTTTTTCCCCCAGAAATTTAACAGCATTCACGAAGATGTATGTAGTTATTATGTTTTCATGTTGCTATCTTCAGTGTGGATATACTATTTATTTCATGATTTTAAGAGGACTGAAAATTCTTAATCTCAAATCTTTATATAACCATGCTTTAAGTAAAACAAGCAAACACAATTCACTTTTTTCAATCTGCTGAATCAAAAGTTTATATAATCCAGAAACACTCACATAGATCAGAAATAAAATTTATTAAAATACCCTACTCAAGTTGACACATAAAATTAACCACTACAAATAATATTGGTCCAAAGATTTTCAGAAAACCAGAAGCTAGAAGAAGAGTATAGAGCATAATCGCCTTCACAGTCCATACAAGAAAAAAAACATGTTGCCACTTTGATCGGTTTTTATAGACTCCATACCTGTGAGATAAAATATTTTGCTTGCTTGTTTTTTTGTTTAAGACACAAAGTACCATTTTGTAGTACTTTTTCAGAGCAGTCCTAGAAAACTAATTCAACACTCAAAGGTACAAAAAGATGCTGTCTCATCAATGTTTGTGTTCATTGTATAATCTAGGTTAATTTCAAGATCTTTCACAATTTTTCCAAAACTAAAATACTTGCTTAAAAGTCTTTTTAAGCTCCTTACACTTGTGTTCTAATTAGAGCTGAAAGAAACAATTTGGGGTTTTCAAGACTATCGTGGCAGTGGCATGGTGCCTTATGGCTCACACAGAATTCATAGATTATTTTGGAAATGAAAAAGTAGCTTCTTATACATAAGAAAGAGGACAGAGCTTAGGGAGTTTCCCCTGGGTTAAAAACTGGGTTTTATAGGAAAAGACAATGGGTGCTGATGGAATAGGAAACCTAACACCATGATATTGAGAAGAGAGATGAGAGATTTTGGGCTTGGGTGAGAGAGCATGTCCATGAGGAGCAGCATCAGCCTGTGCAAAACGAAAAGCTGCAGACTACACAATAGAGTAGAAAACTAGAGGTGGAGCTACTATTACAGCCAATGAGGCAGTAGTATGGATCCCCTTTGAATTTCTTACTTGTTAATTTTTTTCTCCTTCTTTATTTCTCGTCTAGTTATTTTTGTTTTCCATTTCATTAATTTCTGTTTTTATTTTTATTATCTCCTTTTGCCTATTCACTTTGCCATAATTTGCTATTCTTTTTCTTATTTTCTATAATGATAATTTACTTTTTTTATTTTTTTGAGTTGGAGTCTCACTCTTATCTCCCAGGCTGGAGTGCAGTGGCAAGCTCACAGTCACGGCAGCCTTGACCTGCTAGGCTTAGGCGATCCTTCTGCCTTAGCCTTCTAAGTAGCTGGAAGTACAGGCACACACCATCAAGTTTGGCTAGTTTTTGTCATTTATTGTGCAGATGAGATCTCACCAGGTTGCCCAGGCTGGTCTCAAACCGGGCTCAGGTAATCCTCTCAACTCAGCTTTTCAAAGTGCTGGGGTTACAGGCTGAGTCATTGGGCCCGGTCTAAAATGATAACTTAAATAATTGTTTTAGAACTTTCTTCTTTTCTAGTGTAAGATTTTTAAAGCTATGTTTTCCTTCTATGAACTTCATTTTATAAATTTTGATGTACGTACTTTTATTTTCAATTTTCATCAAATCAGAAATATGTCCTTTGTATTTTGTTCTTAGACCCATGTAAGGTAGAATACACTATAGATTCTTTAACTTTCTTACATTTAGGGCTTAAAATACATTATTAATTTTAAAAAATCATTTAAAAATTAAATGATTTAATGTATTTTATGTTTGCATGCATTATAAATTCATCAATATAATGTTATACTTATTTTCCTTAGTCAGAGCTATGTCTTTTAAAGAAATAAAGAATTTTGATTTGTATATTCACTCACATATTTTGTTTTTTTAATGCTGTTTCTTTCTGTAGATTCATATTTCATTCATATTCAATTATATTTATTTCTGATGTAATTCTGATGCCAATTAATTTTTAAAATTTTGCAGTTAAGATTTTTAAATTGCACAGATATAGCCTATCTTGCTAAACATCTCATGTATACTTTAAAAATGATTTTTTTCACCTTTGTTGAGTAAAATGTTCTATGAGTATTGATAAGGAAAAGCAGTTTTATATTGTTATTGAAATCTTCTATGGACGTACTAATTTGGGGTCCAGCTTTTCTATCAATCACTAAGAGAGATGTTAAAAACTCCAGCTATGACTGTGGATTTATCTATTTGCCCCTTTATTGCTATTATTTTTTGCCTCTTGTATTTTGAAGTTTTGCTGTTATATGTATATACAGGAGTTATATATAATTCAGGATTATTATGTCTTCTTGATTAATTTACACTTTTATCATCATTAAATGTTTTCTTAGTGCCTGGCAATAATCCTTCCCCTGAACTATACTTTGTCTTGTATTAGTAATATAACCACTTCAATTTTCTTATGATTAGTATTTACATGGCACACCTTTTTTCTTTTTATTTCAGCCTATTTCTTCATATTTAAAGTGACTTTCTTATGAAATGTATCTGGTTGGTTTTTTGGTTCCTTACCAAGTTTTAACAATGCCTTTACTTTTAATTAGAGTATTTAGTAATTTACTTGATTCTATTAATTCACTTTGAATTAAGTTTATCATTATGCTATTTTTTTCTATTTCTCCCATCTGTTGTTTTGTTTCCTGTTCTTGTTTTCCGCCTTCTTAAGATAAGTTTAATTGTCCAGTTTAATATTCCAGTTTAATCCCTCTATCGACTTTTTAAATATGTATCTTTCTATTATTTTTAGAAGTTGCTGTAGGGATTAAATATAATTTTTTGTTTGGTTGGTTTTTTTTTTTTTGCTTTGCTTTGTATAGACAGAATCTCTCTATGTTGCTCAGGCTGGAGTGCAGTGGTGTGATCATAGCTTACTGCAGCCTTGAATTACTGGACTCTATCCTCCCACCTCAACCTCCTGGGTAGCTGAGACTACAGGTATGCACCACAATGTCTGGTTTATTTTTTTTTCTTCGTATTTTTTGTAGAGTTAGGATTTTGCTATGTTACCCAAGTTGATCTTGAACTCCTGGACTCCAGCAATCCTCCTGCCTCAGCCTCCCAAAGTGTGGGGATTACAGGCAGGGAGCACCACACCCAGCCAAATGTGTGTCCTTAATTCATTATAGTTTACTTAGCATTAATTTTGTATCATTTATTCCTCCTGTCTTTTGTGATATTGTTTCATGTATTTTATGTTTACATACATTATAAATCCACCAATATAATGTTATACTATTTTTCTTTAGTCAGTGCTAAGTGTTTTAAAGAAATAAAGAATTTTGATTTGTATATTCACTCACATATTTAGCATGTTTATGCTGTTTCTTTTTGTAGATTCATATCTCATCTTTTACATCTAGTGATCACACTTCCTTTTCATTTTTTTTATAACAGGTCTGATGATGATGAGTTCTCTCATTTCACTTACATAAAAATAAATTTATTTCTCCTTAAATTTTGAATTATATTTTTGATGGAATAATAGTTCTGGGTTGATTTATATCTTATAGTTGTTGTTCTCTTGTCTTTTGACCTTCATTATTTCTGTTGAGAAACCAGCTCTCATTCTTATTCTATACATAATTTGTCTTTTCATGTCTGTCTATTTTCGAGATTTATTTTTATCTTTGGTTTTCAGTAGTGTGATAAAGATATACGGAGATGTGGTTTTCTTTGTGTTACTCTATTTCGTGTTTAATTTAGTTTAGTGAATTTGCAAGTTGATACTGTTATAAAGCTTGGGAAACTTTTGATCATTTCTTTTAACTTTTTAAATTCCTTCTTTCATTCCTTTCCTTTAGGTAATTTAGGCTGCTACATATTACCTCACACACACACTAATCTAATGTTTAGTATTCAATTCTTCATTTCTCATTTCTTCAGAATAAATGGTTTCTATTAATCTCTCTTTAATTTCTTTGACTAGTTCTTTTTCCTCTCCAACTTACTTTTATGCTCATCATGACAGATTTTCATATAATATGATGTAATTTCCATTCTAGAATTTTCATTAATTCTTTTTCATAGTTTTCATTCATATGCTAAGATTTCCTTTCTCTCATTCATCATAAGTGGGGTTTTTTTTTGGTTTATTACATTGATCCTATTTTTAACAGTTACATTAAATTTCTTGTCTGCTCATGCCCATTCTTAGCCATTATGCATCTGTTTATATTGCATTCTCTCTCTCTCTCTCTCACTCTCTCTCTCTCTCTCTCTCTGTCTCTCTCTGTGTGTGTGTGTGTGTGTGTGTGTGTGTATGTATGAGATAATTGAATAATTGGTCACATTTTTCTGCTATTTAATTATCTGCCATTTTTTCCTCAGAAATTCTGACTTACTGTAGAGACTGTTGATTCTGTTATTTTCCTCTGAAAAGTATTACTATCAGACAGTTAAATTAGTTGTAGATCACATTGAACTTGTGTAGTCTGTTTTTGTGTTATATCAGGACAGGTCTGTGGCAAGCCTGAGATGATGTTTACCAAGGTCTT
>NW_007145166.1:0-4766 GCF_000164805.1 Carlito syrichta
GCATCTGTTTATATTGCATTCTCTCTCTCTCTCTCTTCTCTCTCTCTCTCTCTCTGTCTCTCTCTCTCTCTGTGTGTGTGTGTGTGTGTGTGTATGTATGAGATAATTGAATAATTGGTCACATTTTTCTGCTATTTAATTATCTGCTATTTTTTCCTCAGAAATTCTGACTTACTGTAGAGACTGTTGATTCTGTTATTTTCCTCTGAAAAGTATTACTATCAGACAGTTAAATTAGTTGTAGATCACATTGAACTTGTGTAGTCTGTTTTTGTGTTATATCAGGACAGGTCTGTGGCAAGCCTGAGATGATGTTTACCAAGGTCTTTTTAACATGGAGAGACTCACATTCCAAATTCTTATGTAGTGGTAAGTCCCTGCAATCTCTTCTCAACTCTGTCAGCTTTCCACATGTTTTCCTCTAGAATTCTTCAAGTCCTCTCTATGTGTTTGCCATTGTGGAAATCAAATGTAAAAGTCATTGAAATTCCCAAAACACTTTGAGCCTTGAGAGAGATGTGGCTATGATCTAAATCACATATGGTTACAACTTCTGTTCCTCAGATTGTAGATTAACTTTCTTTCTTATTTTTATTTATTTATTTATTTGTCCAATGACTAGAGACAATTGAATGACATTGGAGACTCAAAAACTTCTGCCTTCTTTATTAATAACACGTTATAAATTAACTTTGTGCTTCTGCTTTGCCTAGGCCAGATGACAGAAAATCCATGAATATTACATGCGCTGTTAAAAAAAAGGTGAAATGTACCCTTTCCTAAAAGAAAAGCTGCCTATAATCAATAAATTTGCTGTAACTATGCTGTAACTTGTATGAAAAATGCAATCTTTAGTAAAGTAATGTTTAAAATGTAATGTTAGTTCTCTTTTTCTTTTGAGAAAAATCTTTAAGCTGCAGATGCCTTACCACAAACAAGTAGATACACATATTGCAGACAAAATGAGAATGCTAAAAAATCCTCTGTTTCTGCCAATATAAAATGAAACCTTAACTTCCCTACTTCAGACCACTGACTCCATCCCTTTGGAGTTAATATATTTTGGTGGGCCATCCTTAAATTTTGTACTTCAATAAATTCTCTTTAAATTAGATTCTGAGCTTCTTGATTATTTTCGGTTGACACCATTAGGATTTCAGCCATGATCATGAGAGAAAATTATATAATAATTTTGGGTTTTCCTTCATTGTGAATTCCTTCCTTACAGGATTTTCCTCCTTAATATTCACCTATTATGGTAGCCCAGACTACTTAGACACCTCAAGCCATAAAATAAAATAGAACAATGTAATATTAAAAAAATTAAAATTGCAATGTTTTGAATGCTATTTGCCAATTTTGTACAGACTTGAGTTTCCTTAGGAAAAAGCTATATACATGACCCTGTGTTTGACCCTGTGTATGTTCTTTTTTTTGAAGATCAAATTTCTTCCAGTTCTGCCTCTTTTTGTCACTCTCCAGTGTGTTCATTTTTTTTTCTTTTTACATTTGTTCAGAGAATGTAATTATCTGCAGAAGGGTCAATGTGATAACAGGAAGCCACATTAATGCATTCAGACTAACTGCCTTAACACTTGTACTATTTGATGGTTTATGCTAGTGTCCCATCTCTCTGGTTCTGTTTGTTTGTTTTGTTGTTTTCAATGTCTCTCTTTCATCACCTTCCCTTTATATAGCACAATCCTCATGCCTACTGTTTGCTAAGGAACACTATTCTTAAATGCCTGACCATGGGGTCAGCAATTTCATCTTTCACTTCACAGCTTCCTAGGTCTTGCTTACCACAGATTATAAAGGACCAAAGGAAGCACTGGTCAGTTGTGCATCATCTTGGCTTTGAGCATCTCCTTGAGTTTATTCTACTTTTTATCTTTCTCTATTTACCTGCAACCCAAATCCTTGTGTTTATTGAACTATATTTCCTGCTACAATGATTTTTAAGTCCAAGTGACACAAATGGGACTCTCCATATCAAAACAAAAGTTACCTCCATGGTATTAATCTTTAAACATTCTTCTTTTTTTAATGAATGGGTAATGAACAAAAAAAATTATGTATACTATGTAAAAGTAATGATTTATGGTCAAATTATTTCTGTCCCTATATAAAAAAATCCAATGTTTAATATTTCTATTTTTCTGTTCTAGTCATTACAGAGAAGGTTGGATTTGTCTGAAATTGTTTTTAAAACTCGTTTAACTTGCAGCTGCATATAAAAGCAAAATGACTTTTTTACTCTTATCAAAATGGAAAATGAGAACTTATCTAAGCACCTAAAAAACTTTGAGATGGCAAGTTTGACCTTGATGCCAGGCTAATAGTTTACATATGAGTCATTCTGTTTATTCCTGTTATGGAATATTACTAGGAAAAAGTTAAATATGGGGTACAAGTTAGAATTTGAGATCACTTTAATACAGTATGGAAACTATATTGTGAAAAATTATGAAACAATAAAGTTATATTAAATTTCAGTTTTAAAAAAACTTAAAATAATAAAATTTATTTTTAAATAGCTTGCTTTTTAGTATTACCTACCTTACAGTGCATTTTAGTTTGTCACAAAACAAAATTTTTGACTTTCAAATATTAAGTATCTACATTTAAAAAATCAATTAGAAAATACTGAAAAGATTTGCATCTCCTTGATGATTAGTGAGGTTGAACATTTCTTCATGTGTCTGTTGGCTGCTTGGATGTCTTCCTTTGAGAAGTGTCTGCTCATATCTTTGGCCCACTTTATAATGGGGTTGTTTGTTTTTTTCTTTTCAGCACATTTGAGTTCCTTGTAGATACAAAGTGTTAGACCTTTGTCAGACCTGGAGTTGGCAAATACATTTTCCCAGTCTGTGGACTATCTCCCTGCTCTCTTGATGGTTTCTTTGGTTTTACAAAAGCCTGTCAGTTTAATGAGGTCCCACTTGTCTATCTTATCTCTTATGGCCCATGCATTTCGAGTATTGCTCAGGAATTGGACACCAGTTCCAATTTCCATAAGGGTGTGCCCTGCATTTTCTAAAGTTCTTATGGTTTGAGGTTTCACATTTAGTTCTCTGATCCCTTTGCAGTTAATTTTTGTGTATGGGAATAGATAGGGATCTTGTTGAGTCTTCAGCCAGTTTTCCCAGCACCGTTTACTGAATAGGTTCTCCTCTTCTCAGTGGTAGGTGGTGGAGGCTTTGTCAAAGATGAGTTGGTTGAGAAATTGAGGTTTTGCTTCTGGAATCTCAATTTTATTCCATTGGTCTATATGTGTGATTGACAATATTGAGAAACTGTCGGGGGGGTGGGATTGGCATTTGAAGGAAACTGCTAAGAGAGGGAGGGGCATACCTCAGCAACAAGGGTACCTGCATGATCAACTTTTGTATTTCTAACCCTGAATTGTACCCCACATCTTTATGATAAAATTAATTTAAAAAAAGAAAATAAAATAATGAAAAGAAATATCCCATTTTCCACTCTGCCTACATTTCCTGTTAAATTTATTTGCTATAAGCCTGTTGAATTATTTACAATATTTTATTGAATTCCTTTCTTTTTTCTATGCACATTTCTTAAGTTATAAAATGAGTTTGCACACACTTTCATATGTTCTTTTTAATAGAATATGCTCATACATTTTTTTCTTGCCACTTGGTTTTTTTCACAGTCATCATATTAATGACTTCACTACAGGTGAGCTTACGACAGTTGACTATTTTTATTAAGCATTAAAACATTACCCAAATTTTTACTATTATATATACATGTCATACATATAACCTTGGGGTTAATTTTTGTCTTTAAAAGGGAATGATAACTATCTCACAGATTGCAGTGAGAAGTAAATTAAATATTCTATATTAAATGTTTAGTATACCACCTGAAACATCTTTGACTAAAATAAAATGTTAGTTCTCCTTTTCTTTTGAGACAAATCTTTGGGTTGTAGATGCCTTACCACAAACAAGTGGATACACATATTGCAGACAAAATGAGAATACAACATGGTAGATTTTGTAGTATGTGAAACAGCTCATGCACTACGAAAGAAATTGGGAAAGACTTGTTGTGAATGTTAAATTGTAGCTAACATAAGAATCATATATTTTGTGACACTGGATATTAGCTAGTATGTATATTTGGGGGAGGTAGCTAGTTTATTTATTTTGTATCTCATCTCCTTATCTGTACAAACAGTATTTAACAGTATTTTCTTCTACTATAATCCCATGATAGAAGATTGGACTTAACAGTTGACTGTGACTCTTTGCTCCCAAGTAAAATGTTCATATTTTAAAAACTCAAATTGTCATTTAAAATAAACATGTAAACTGACATGCACTCACTCCGTAGGAGATTTCAGAAGCAGAAGGACATATTAAAGAACTCTGGATCAGGAATCAGGAGCCCAGTATCTGGTCAGTTTTGTCACTAACCTACTCAGAGATTAAATCTAGTTATTGGAGTTAAGTTTTCTCATTTATAACATAAGGCAAGTTTTATAATTTTGTTTTTGAGATTCCATGCCCAGAAATATACACAGGAAACAAATACTTTAAACATTTGCTTAAATTTAAATCTCATCTAGCTGAGTAAATATTTACTTTTGGTCATTGCCTTGCTAAGCTATGGTGTAGCCATGTGTTCTTTGAGCTATGGCCAGGTCATGTTTTCTTAAACTTTGGCCTCCTCCCCTATTGGAGAGGTGAATCTCCTTTCTCTCTCTCTCTCTCTCTCTCTCTCTCTATTTAGTTTTTGAA
>NW_007145167.1:0-4403 GCF_000164805.1 Carlito syrichta
GGGAGCAGCCACTGCACTCCAGTCTGGGTGACAGAGTGAGACTTCAACTCAAAAAAAAAGCATAGAGTGAAATTAGAGAAAGCTCATGTTTTAAGAATTTTTTTTCTAAAAAACCTTAGCAACTAATTCTGTTTTTTTTTTTTTTAATTTTATTACTGATAATATTAAGGGCTTGCCAGCAATTTCTTATAAAGTATGGGTTGTGGAGTATCTTATCAATAACCCTTGTGTTAGTGTTCTATGATAATATGCATTAACTTGATAGACAAGAAGCCATTACAGTGTGTCACTGCAGTGAACCATACATTGAAGACTCCCTAAGTATGTGTTGACACAATACTGCAGCAGTGATCCATGAATTAAATATGCTTCAGATCCAAGTAGTGACAAGTTTAATGGGAGAAATGCACCAATTCCACTGAAAATATCAGTTTTGACTCTGTGATCAATTCTTTCATAAACACATCTTCAGTGTCTCCTAGCAATGAATATTTTCTTTGCACCATCCCTGCTTATTGTTATGTGACTTCCTCAACATTCAAAATTCCATTTCATATTGACTATTTGGAACTCCTTGAGTGTCACAGAAGAGATATATGGAATACTTGCAAAATAGTATTCACAATAATGTAATTCTTTTGTGAATAATGGAAAGCACTATTTTATCCTTTTAAAAGGCTAGGTATAATAACCACTCAATAGACTTAAAATGAAAGAAAATTAAAATTTTATTTGGGACATTATTCAGGCTATCCTTCATTATAAAATGTTCATGAAGTTGTTGTCATGGCAGAGTGAGCACTGGAAATGTGACATTGTTCCCTTGTACTTAGTATTTGCTCCCTTATTCTGATAATATTAAGGGCTTGCCAGCAATTTCTTATAAAGTATGGGTTGTGGAGTATCTTATCATTTTTATTTTACATATATTAAATTCTCCTTAGTGCACATTATGCAAGATAATAATAATAATTTCTCAAATATTTAGAACAGAGTTGTTATGTGTATTTGGTTGACAAACATTTTTTACTCTGCTAAGCACATATTTTATATTGCTTCTAAAGAGAAAGGATGCTTAATAGAGGGAAAGAAAATTGAAGAAAAAGGAAAGGAATAAAGGATGAAAGAGATGTGAAGGAATACCCCACAAATAACTGGGTAAGATATTCCTTTGAAATGGGAGGTAAGTTGAAGAGAATAGGTACAAGAACAGATAGGAGACAGTAGAAGGGATTTAGCCAAGACAGAAATGTCCTCAAAAGTCTCACTTTTTTCAGTAAACCAAGGATTAAGTTATTTTGCCAATAGGTGTTTATAGAAGTGGAAACCTGAAGAGATTTTAAAAAAGGGATAACTATTTAGATGTTCTATTGTTGGGAACTTTATTGCTTCTTCCTATGAGAATGTCCATTCTCCTGTGCTTCCCCAAGGCAACTGTCACCAAGTACTATCCCTCCGCTCTTCTTTCATGCTGTAACTTTCCAAACCTTGAGTTCTAGAAAGCAAAACAAAACAGAAGAAAACACAAACAAAATCTTTCTCCTACTTTTAGTTTTTAAACTACTTCTCATTCTATTTCTCCACTTGTTCCCTTGGTACCATTGTCGATTTTGTAGTTGTTTTCTATCTTATGTCTGCCTTCCTTTGTCTTCTTTTTACTGTCAGGATCATAATATTCAGGACATTTCTGCAAGTGTTCATTCAGTTGTAGGATGCACCAGGGACCCAACTATACCTCTATCAATCTATAAATGCCAGGAATGATTCTGCTATTGTAACTGATGGGGCTGGTCTCTGTTGCCTTCCTCAGTGCTAAGGAGTGTAGGGTTGTAGGAGGGAATCAGAACTCAGATGTGTGTGTACAAGTGGTCAGGGTTAGGGGCAGATTAGGAGAGCAAAGACAGTAATACTGCTGGGCCTATGGGCACAGAGATGGGCATCCTGCTGTTAGCAGAGGTGGTGGGTGGGAGACAAAGAGACAAGATAGAAGCCTGGAACAAGAAAGAAAAAGAAGGGTCATGGGGCTAGTAAGAAGAGTTGAAAAAAATGTATAAAAGATTAGACCAATGAAAAACACAGCTCTTAACTACTATTTTCCAGGGACCGTGCAATGTGATTTCACATACATTTTCTCATTCATTTCTCAGAACTACCCTGGAAGGGCTGCCTGAGTGTCTTGGATATAAAATTGTCAATTTAGGTAAATTTAGCAACTGAAGCTTCAATATTCAGCAACTACCTGAGATGAAATGTGAGCCGTAATGACTGAGGATAGACCCAGGAAATCTTAGCAGAGACAGGAGTAGGAGATGATCACTAAGGAAGAAGACAGAACAAATATAGAGAGGGATGGGATAATGCCACATGTAAATTATTGCACTATCATTAAAATTTATGCTCTAAATGTTAAAATATATCTTTGAAAAGACCAAGCTACCTCCCCCTATGGGTCTAAATATATGGTGAAACTAATATAGTGTTGTCTACTGATAGATTGACTGCTCATCGAGATGGCCTAAGTTTCCCCCCAGCTTTACTAAACCTTAGACAGGTTTTTTCCTGACTTAAGACTCCTGACCTTCCTTTCCTTAGAACAGTTACTTTAGAAAACCTGTAATTGCAAATTCCTCCTCTGTCCCTTTGAGTCTAAATCACTTCCTAGCCTCTTGTGAGTTTTACAACCCATAAATATCTTTCTCAAGGACCTGGTATCCATTCCCTTGAAGTGTGGTCTTCAAAAAGATACTGTCCCTATAACCCAGTCTCTGTGGGAAAGTAGGAGCCTAACTTCAAAATGTACCAGCTAGCATTTACAGATCACATTGACCAAACTATCCCCAAAGTCCTCCAGTACCTTCCCCTTTTCTCACCCCAGTGCTTAACCCTTCCCCCACCTTTTGGTCCAGCAGAGTTGGGTCCAGTCTCCCTCTCCAATTATTCTAGACTTGACCCCTATTGCAATAAACTTTAATAAAATTTTTCTTGCCTGTCTAACTCCAACAGATATGATTTTTCTTTGATCTTATTAACCCTAGGTGAGTGTCCTTATGTAAGGCTAATATGCAGCATCCTTTGCCTATCAAAACATGAGCTTCAGTAAAATAAATGGCTATTGATCTCTAACAACTTGGGAGTAATACTCTAGAGATAAAGGGTTGCTTCAGGTAATCTTTGAGGTCAGAAAATCTTTTGATCATTAAAATTTAACCTCACCTGTGGTGAAAAAGAAATACCATTCACTGCAAAGAAGTACTCTTTTAGATAGATGTAAAACATATTTTAAGAAAAAAATTTGATAAATAAAAATACTATCAGAGGAAGTTTAATACTGCACACACACACACACACACACACACACACACACACACACACGCTGATTTGCTGCTCTTAAAGGGATTTTATATAAGTTACATGGATATAGTACAAGTGGAAAATAATAATATAAAAGATAATGAAAGTTATAGAAAAATAAGAATGAGTAAAAACAAAACATCTGGTGGTTTATGGAAATCATGCCACAAAACCTATTGTATTACTAATATAACTTCCCAATTTGTCTCTGAGCTTTCAAAATAACAAACTGAAAAAGAAAGAAATGATCAGTTACAAGATCCTGAGTACCTGGAAAAAGAAAAAAGCAAACAAGATAATTTGCTTTGGGGAAACCCCAGATATTTAAATCTGGAAGACATTTAAACTAACTAAATGAGGTTAGTATTAAACCACACCATGAGGTGAATCTTAATCTCTCTCTCTCTCTCTCTCTCTCTCTCTCTCTCTCATACATGCACACACACCCACACACACACACAATGTAACCTAGTAGACAAGCTATAAAATGCACTCTAAACTATATGTAGAAATGATTTTTTGCAAGATTATTTCTTTGTATCTCTCAATATAAAATTAATGGAGAAATTCCAAAGTTCATTTTTGTAAAAACTATCATATAAGAGACACTGGGTTCCTAGCACCTGGTTCTTTGAGATCTTTGTCCAAATTGTGATTTAGCCTGCCTAGAAAAATAAATTAAATACAAATATTTAGATATATGAATTTCTGCAAGTTGAAGTTTTGAATGGGCTGTAAAGAGAGTAAGATTATATTCTTGGGCTAATTTCTACAACTACTGGATCTAATACAAATATGTATGAATCAAGATGAATAGAAACTGTAATTTAAGTTTTAAACCATTGTTACAACAAAGAAAAAGTACTTCTCACTAGGTATCACAATGATTATATGTGTTAATTTTAAAAATGCAAAACACAAAGAAAACAGAAAATAAAAATCATTCATAATTCCATCTCTAGTGAAGGAATGAAAATATAAAGATAAAAATATTGTTGATATTTTGGGTATGTACCTACAGTATAAAAAAACTTTTATCCTATTTTGAGAGA
>NW_007145168.1:0-5643 GCF_000164805.1 Carlito syrichta
TAGTGCTTCACTGTAGAGAGTTAGCTGTCTTGTGCTCTATAGCTTAGCCACATTCCTGACCTCTACACATGGTATGCTAATGGCAGCCTGTAAACCTTGAGTTGTGACAATCAATATGTCTCCAAATATTGCCAAGCATCCCCTGGGGGTTGGGGGGCACAATTATCCTACTTTGGAGCTACTACTCTACAGCCAGAAGGGACAATGACAAGATTCCTGTCTTCCTTCATTCATCCCTCACTGTTCAGTTAGGCAGCAGGCTACATTCAGGAGGGCCTGGCAAGAAAGAGTACTGTAGAATGTCATTTGTATAAAATTTTACAGAATGGAATGAATCCACAGTGACAGAAAGTAGATCAATGGCTGCCTGAGGATGGAAAAAGGGGAAGGCCAGGAAAGAGGAAGTGGAAAACAGGAAAGGAAACTTCCTGGGAGATAAGAGATATATTCATTATCTTGACTGTGGTGATATTTCTCCCGGTGTACACAGATGTAAAAACTTATCAAATAGGGTGCTTTAAAAATGCCCAGTTTATTGTACATCAATCACATATCAATAAAGCTGTTCAAGAAGGTTAGAGAAAGAATAATCAAATAAGTTATAATATAAGGTATAAGAAAGAAAACAAAATAAGGAATGGAAACCACTGAAGTAGAAATGAAAAAAAGTGAGAACTTCAGTATAATCAATCTTGTTTCTTTTAAAAGACAAGTAAAAGATAAAGAAAATTCTGATGTTTTTTTAAAAAAGGAAAAGCATACATTCACAATATCAGGAAGATGAAAGATAAATATTATTAAGTAACTTTATGACAATACATTTGTAAACCTAGACAAAAGAGGCAACTTCCTAGAAAACATCCTAACAATATTGAGTTAAAATAGAATATAGACTTGTGACTATTAAATAATTTGAACTATTTGTTTAAATATATCCACAAAAAATCAGACTCGATGATTTTACAGGCAAGTTATGCCAAGCATTTAACATTGGTACATCAAGTTCAGCAAAAAAAAATTCATGACAACCTAAGTTTTTCCTAGGAATTTTTAAAAAATTTGTTTTTAGTTTGTAACTTTAATTTGAAAATAGTGGCTTTATTTTTAGTTCAGTTTTGGATAAAGTTTCATATCCAGTTTTGTTACAGTTGACTTTAGTGCTGGTCTTTTTTTTTAATTGATTTTTTTAAAGTATAGTTGACCTACAATAACATGCAACCACTTTAAGTTGTATAGTATGATGATTTTGAGGCTAATATATACATCCAGGTAAATACCTCACAATTAAAATCTAGAGATAACAGAACATTTCTATCACCCCCTAAATTTTCCTCTTGTCCTTCGTGTTTATTCCCCATCTCCCACCCCCAAGTGCCAGTCATCCATTAATCTACTTTTTTGTCACTGTAGATTAGATTTGTCTTTTCCATAATTCAATATATAGGCAGTGCTTGCTTTCCATGCTACCGATATGCATGAATTTCAGTCACCATAGTTTAGTTAATAACACCAGGTCCCCAACAACATTGTTCCAAGTTCAATTACCACAATATATTAACTGTGAGTAATTGCATAAAGTATAAACTTTGCTGCTAGCTTTTAAGTCCATAAATCACTATGTAAATAACAAATTTGCATCATAATCAGTGGCTAGTCACCTCAGACTTCTCAAAGTCTGTTAGTGACTGGCCACTGTACATGTTATTCAGCTCATGCACAGACAGCTCCGCCCATGATTACATTACCTTCTTGTCTCTTAGTAATAAGCCTGTGTGACATTGTGCAAATATGAATTATCAAAGAGCAATATGGGCAAATTCATATGAATGTGCAGCAAAGAAATAAAAAGTGATAAAGCTAGAAGTAAAATTAGGTCAAACGTAAATTGAGAAATAGAATAAATATATGACTGCTTCCTGCTGGTGCTGGTGAAGTGTAAGAAACTCTGCATATGCAGTCAGAAGAATTTAGTGAAGGTGAAATTATTGACATAAATGAGGAAATTGTTTGTAGTGAAAAGAATGACAAAGTCCCACAGAAAATAATGCTGGCAGCAAAATCTTCACGTGAAAGTCTTGGAAAGATTTCATGACAATGACAGGAGGATTGATAAAATGTTAAACTCTGATCCATACTTAGAAAGAAGTATGGCAATTCAAGACTTTGAAAAATGCTCATTCATATTGTAAATTACAGCATGAAAAACAATGTAAGTACTGTTGAAAAGTTGTTCTCTTTTTTTAACAAAGTAAAACACTTGAAATTCTACCATTTTAATGTTAAATTACAATGTACTAAATACTAGTTTTTGCATTCCTATTTCTTTATATATTTACAAGCAAAAGTAAGTTAATTATTAATGTTTTGTCAAAAATTTTTAGAGGTCACATAATAGTCATAAGTTTCCTCATTAATTACCAAAATCACTTTGCATGGTTTCAGTTTTCACTACATTTTATAGTCCTAGACTATCGGGCAAAGTGTAAACTACCTATAAATGTCATATAACATGTATTCTATTATGTCCAGCTTCTTTTGGTCAGTGTAATTATTTTGAGATTCAACCATGTTGTTTCTATGTATCAATATTTATTTTCTTTCTTAAACAATTATCTTGCAAGTAATTTTAAAAGTAGAATATAGCTTTTGCATTTGTCCACATGTTTCCATTTTTAACTCTCCTCATTGGTTGTGAGCATCTATATTTCCACATGGTTCAATTTTCTTCAACCTATACCATTTCTTTCCTCATTTCTCATTTTGAGGTGAAATCTCACTCTGTCATCCAGCCTGGAGCATAGTGGCACATTCATGGCTACTGCAACCTCGATGTGCTGGGAAACTATAGGCATGTGCTACCATGCCTGGCTAATTTTTTTGATATATTTGTAGAGATGAAGGTCTTGGCAAGTTGCCCAGGCAGGTCTCAAACCCCTGGGGCTCAGGCAGTCCTCTTTGCCTCAGCCTTCCTAAAAGTGATGGGATTACAGGGGATGAAACCACACACCTGGACTCACTTCTTTTAGTATGGAATTGTTAGTAATTTTCAAGATTCAATTTGCCTAAGAAAACTCATTATTTTGTCTTACTTTTTAAAAGTCTTTTAGCTGTTTATGTATTTCTAGATTTATAGTTTAAAAAATGTCAGTCCATTGTCTTCTGGCTTACATATAAGACCTCTGTGGTCATAATTTTCTTGTTCCTCTGTACTTAATGTGCTTTTTATCTTTAAGCATATTTACATATTTTTATGTATCATTAATAGTTATCAATGATTATTCTGTCCCTGAGGTTTTTTTTTTTTATTTGAATTTTATTCACTTTGGGCTCATTAAGCCTACTGGACTTGTCAATTTATACTCTGTAAAATTATAAAATGTTAATGTCTTTTTACAACTGACTTTGTCTTAAACTTCAGAGTCTCCTATTAATGCATGTTAGACCACTTGCAATTTTATCAAGTATCACTGTTGCTCTGTTTTCTTTTTTTCCAGGTTGTTTCCTATCTCTTTGCTAAAATTGTCATTTTTGTTGTTGTTCTTTTGTTTTTTGCTATGTCTTCAACGTCCACCTATTATTAATTCCATTCAGTAAATTTTAAAATTAAGAAATATTTTTCATCTCTAAAATTTTTATTAATATTTCTTTTCTATCCTAATTTTATGTATACTAAATATTCTTATAAAAGGTTTTATACTTTTTTTCTGCTCATTAGGTCTGTTTCTGTTTTCAGATTTATCCTCTGCATATGGGTTACACTCTTCTACTTCTTCACATATCTATTTATTTATTTAAAGTTGAATACTGTTAAATTTTATGTTACTATATGGTGAATTTTATTATCTTCTTTCAAAGAACATTGAGCATTTTCCCTGCAGAACATTAAGTTACTTAAGGATTTGTAAGTAAAGTAAAATCAGTTACTTTGTTAGAGTGGTTTTAGAATCCATTCTAGTTTATCTCTGCTACCAAACTGTGACCCTTCTGGGGTCTTCCCTATAATCTCCCTGGATTGTGTGAGTTCCGGGAATAACCCACTTGATAGTTTTTTTAAGCCAATCTTTGACTGGAATTGTGGATTTTTTCTCTCTCTCTTATTGAGCTCCAAATACAGGAGTTCCCCTACGTATATTTCTGGAAACTTTTTCTATGTTCCTCCTTTGTCACTGGTTCTATGCCCCATACTTTCCAGTTTCCTCGATGTCAGGAAACTCTGATCTTTGTTTTCTCAACTCAGTATGATCCCTGTGCTCTGTTTCGCAATCCCCTTCCTATATCAAACTAGAAAGTCCTCCAGGTAGAAGTTCAAGGTGATTGTAGAAATCCCCTAGCTTGTTTTCGCTCTCTAGTTTCACAGTTCTGAGGTGTCTATTGTCCAATGTGCAAAAGAAGTTGTTTCATTTATTTTGTGCAATTTTCTAGTTTTGATGTGATGAAAGGATACATATCATGCCATTTACCTTGCCATGTCCCTGAAAATGTTTTGATGCTAAGAAACTAATTTGTGAGCCACAGCTGCCCCACAACATGGCCTCCTCCGCCTCCTCCTCGTTCGCCAGCGCCAAGGGCACCCCTCCTGCACAGTAATCGAGTCCAGGGCAAGATGGCAATGGGGCAGCTCTGTCTGTGAAACTCTCCACCGAGGAGAACGCAAAGAGACTCTGATTCTCTCCCTAGAGGATGCAGATCCCATCTTCTGCAGGCTACTCTTCAAATGGAGCTCAACGGCCGACTTTGCTGAGGCATCACCAAGGTCTGGGCAGTTACTGTGGTGGCTGCAGCTGCTGCCGCGCCAGCCAGCAGCCATTCCACATCACGTCGTCAGTGCCTGGGGCGAGCCACGGCCTCCCCCAATGCAGAGAAGCCTCCGGGTCCTCCCCCTTCAAAGCAGCAGAGCCGCCGCTATCCCCCATCTGAGGCAGCAGAGCCGCCACCACCCCCCAGGCAGCGGAGCTGCCGCCGCCCCCCCTCTGAGGCAGCAGGGTGCCGCTGTGCCCCGAGGCAGCGGAAGTGCCGCCACCCCCTCCTCAGAGGCAGCTGAGCTACTGCTGCCTCCTCCACCTCCTCCGAGGCAGCCAAGCAGCCACCTCCTTCAAGGCAGCTGCAGCACAGAGGCAGCCATTACACATCGCACCGCCTGTGCCAGTGGCCCAGCCGCTATCACCGCCACCACCACCATTGCTGCTGCTGCCACTGCTGCTGCCAAGGCAGGCATTCCACATAGCACCATCAGTGCCTGAGGGGCGGGGGAGCAGTTGAGATAAAGACCATCTGGAGTGAGGGATAACACCACCTGCTGGCAATTCAAGCCCACCACCAGCAAGCGCGGGTCTGAGGCTTGGGTCCCTTGGTCCCATGCAGGGCCGGATACGGTGGCCCCCTGCTGCTGCTGTTCCAACGCATGCATGAAAGTCTCGGTCACAGCTAGCTCCCTGGCTACATCATCTCTCATCATCACCAAGCCGCTGGTCACTCAGGGAGGCTTTGGATGCCCGACCCTCAGAGACACCGGTCCCATTCCTGGTTGAAGTACCCTGTGGGGGGTCCAGGGCCCCTCTCGCTACTCACCACCTGCCTGTTGGAGTTTTGGAGCTCTGGGGCTCCAGGCCCACCCTGGCTGAGGCACTAGCCCATGACCCCAAG
>NW_007145169.1:0-3326 GCF_000164805.1 Carlito syrichta
TCGGAACCAAGACTACATACTGCTGAATGGACAGATTGTAAGGCAGAGGGAAATAGGTTCCAGTGTGCTCATACACCTGTTTGTGGATGCTAGAATCAGCATATACACTCTGAACCACAGCTTCCCTCTCAATTAAACATCAAAACTGCAAAAAGTACAGATTGCAGCCTACACTCCAACCTCAAAAGTGAACAAAGCCAGCAGACCCTCATAAGGAAGAACAAGATATAGCAGAAGAGAAATAAAAGCAGCCCCACCTTCCCCCAAAAACAGAATTAAAGAAGGGGAGGGAAAGGGGAGACAGAGAAAAATCTATAAAAATGAAGAAAAACGCCGGGCTCGGTGGCTCAGCCTGTAATCCCGCACCTTTGGGAGGCTGAGGTGAGTGGATTGCCTGAGCCCGCGGGTTCGAAACCCGCCTGGGCAGCAAGACCTCATCTCTACAATAAATCCAAAAATCAGCTGGGCGTGGTAGCACGCGCCTGTAATTCCGGCTACTTGGAAGGCTGAGGCGGAAGGATCGCCAGAGCCCAGCAGGTCGAGGTTGCGGTGGCCGGGAGCGGCCACTGCACTCCAGTCTGGGTGACAGAGTGAGACTCCAACTCAAAAAAAAAAAAAAAAAAAAGTGAGGACAAAAAGAAGAGTATGGGTCTCTCCCAGACCCCTGGGAGGGCAGACAGTGAGAAAACTCACTTCGGAATGCAAACAATGAAGAGCCCACAGAATGAAGGGTCTCAAACTACATGCGTTAATATCAAGACAATAATGGAGAGATTAAAAAGAATTGAGGAGACACAAGAAGAAACTAGGAAGGAGCTGATATCTGAGATAAGAGTAATAAAGAATACTGTGAATGAAATAAATAACAAACTGATAAACATGGAAAGCAGAATTACCCAAGCAGAAGAAAGAATCTCAGAGTTTGAGGACCAAAATATAGAACTAACCCAAACTCTTAAAAACACAAAAAATAAGCTCAAAAAGACAGAGCAAAACCTTCAAGAGATGAGTGATTACATCAAGAGACCAAGCCTAAGAGTAATTGGCATACCTGAGGCAGAAAGAGAGACAGAAACCACACTAGAACAAACTTTCCATGAGATCATTCGAGAAAACTTCCCTTATCTAATCAGTGATGCAAAAATTCAAACACAAGAGATTCAGAGAACCTCTGCAAGACAACAAATGAGAACACTAACTCCTAGACACATAATAATTCGCCTAAACAAAGTAGGCATAAAACAAAAAGTCCTAAAGGCAGTAAGAGAAAAAGGTCAGATCACCTACCATGGAAGAACAATCAGAATAGCAGCAGATTTATCTACAGAAACCCTACAGGCTAGGAGAGCTTAGAGCCCTATCTTCAAAGTCCTAAAAGATAAACAATTTAAACCAAGAATAACTTACCCAGCCAAGCTAAGCTTCACCAGTGAGAGAGAATTAAAATCTTTCCCAGATATCCAATCCCTAAGAACTTATGCTGCCACCAAACCACCTCTACATGAAACACTTAAGAAAGTACTAAACACAGAAGAAAAGGAAAAAAGAACAAAGTTCTTCACAGGAGTACAGGGAAAAGAATAAAATATACATGAACAGGCCCCCAAACCAAAGGAAAGACAAAAAAGAACCAAGTGGAAGAACAACAACTCTATAAGAACTCTATGATAGGGATGAACTCTCACATTTCAATAATTAGCCTGAATGTGAATAGACTAAATGCACTACTGAAAAGACATAGAATGGCAAAATGGATAAAATATCACCAGGCAACAATATACCGCCTTCAAGAGACTCATCTCACTAGCAAGGACATACACAGACTCAAAGTAAGAGGATGAGAAACAAACTTTCAGGTGAGTGGAACACAAAAGAAAGGAGGAGTCGCAATCCTAATTTCAGACAAAATACCATTTAAGCTGTCAAAAATTAAAAAAGATACAGAGGGCCACTACATAATGATAAAAGGTTCACTCCAACAGGAAATATCTATCCTAAACATATATGCACCCAACATAGGTGTGCCAACTTTCATAAAGCAACTTCTAGGAAAACTAAAGAAAGATATTGAATTTAACACCATCATAACTGGGGACTTTAATACCCCACTCACAACCCAAGACAGATCACAAGGAAAAATAATCAGCAACGGGATCCAGAACCTTTATGTGACTCTGGACCAAATGGACTTAATTGATACCCACAGAACACTCCATCCAAAGACCACAGAATACACAATCTACTCATCACTACATGGAACGAATTCTAAGATCAACCACATAATTGGACATAAATCAAGCATAAGCAAATTTAAAAGGACCAAAATTCTACCATGCACCTTCTCGAACCACAGTGGAATAAAAATAAACATTGACACCAAAAAAGTCACCGCAAAACCCACAAAGACATGAACACTAAACAGCATGATGCTAAACAACTCCTGGGTCAATGATGAAATCAAAACAGGGATCAAAAGATACCTGGAAACAAATGAAAATGAAAGAAAACATCTTACCAAAATCTCTGGGATCCTTTAAAAGTTGTAGTAAGAGGGGAATTTTATATCCCTACAAACATGAAGAAAATGGAAGGAACACAAACTAACAGCCTAACAAGCCACCTAAGGAAGTTGGAAAAGCAAGACCACAAAAACCCTAATTTCAGCAGAAGAATCCAGATCACCAAAGCAAAAGCCCAAATCCAGGACATAGAAGACAAAAAGATAATACAAAAAAATCAATGAAACAAAAAGCTAGTTCTTCGAAAGGATAAACAAGATCAATCATCCCCTAGCTAGACTGACCAAGAAAAAATGAGAAAAAACTCAAATAAGCACAATCAGAAACACAAAAGATGAAGTCACAGCTGACCCTGAAGAAATACAAAAGAACATTAGAGACTACTACGTACACTTGTATGGAAACAAACTTGAAAACCTTAAGGAAATGGAGGACTTTCTGACATCACACAACCTACCTAGGTTGGAACAAGAAGAAATTGAGACCCTAAATAGACCAATAACAATCAAGGAAATGGACTACATACAAAAAAAGCCGTGGTCCAGATGGTTTTCCAGCAGAATTCTACAAGACATTTAAGGAGGAACTGATATCAATCCTACTGAAGGTATTCCAGGTGATTGAAAAAGATGAAACTCTCCCCAAATCATTTTATGAAGCCAGCATCACATTGATATCGAAGCCAGGTAAAGATCCAACAAAGAAAGAGAACTACAGGGCCAATATCTTTGATGACATAGATGCTAAAATTCTCACAAGATCCTGGCGAACCGGATTCAACAACACATCTCAAAAATCATCCATCAT
>NW_007145170.1:0-646 GCF_000164805.1 Carlito syrichta
TCCTGCCATAGCCTCCAATGTGGCCAGAATGATAGGCACCTCGACCCAGACCCCCTGTTTGATTGGATGCAGGGACAGGGTCTCCCTCTGTGGCCAGGGATGGCCTTGGTCTCCTGAGCTCAAACCATCATCCCACCTCAGTCTCCATAATTGCTGGGACTCCAGGCATAGGGCGCTGCACCAGACTTTCTGGCTCATTTTTGACAAAGGATTGAGTACAGGCTCAGGGGGTCAACATCGTCATACCAGCACTTTTGGAGTCAGAGGCCAGTGGCTGGCCTGAACCTATGGGCTGAGACCCACCCAGGCAACTCGGTGTGAATTTGTATCTACCCTCCATCCAAATGAGCCAGATGTGGTGGCAAGCACCTCTTGTTCCGCCACCAAGGAAGGCTGTGGAAAGCTTGCCGGAGCCAGTCCAAGACTGTGTTGGCCAGGAGCGAGCCACCTCCCTCCAGCCTGGGCAACAGGTGAGACCTTGACTCAAAGAAAAAAGGAAAAAGCCGGAAAAAAGAAGAGCAGCCATTTCTGTATGAAGTTGCGAACAGACAGAGATCAATTGGGAACCGAGTTCCCGAAAAATGGTGGATCTGCAGACAATTGGGTTGTGGCTTTGGAAGGCTGAGGCAGGGTACTACTGAAGCCC
>NW_007145171.1:0-696 GCF_000164805.1 Carlito syrichta
TGAGCCAGATGTGGTGGCAAGCACCTCTTGTTCCGCCACCAAGGAAGGCTGTGGAAAGCTTGCCGGAGCCAGTCCAAGACTGTGTTGGCCAGGAGCGAGCCACCTCCCTCCAGCCTGGGCAACAGGTGAGACCTTGACTCAAAGAAAAAAGGAAAAAGCCGGAAAAAAGAAGAGCAGCCATTTCTGTATGAAGTTGCGAACAGACAGAGATCAATTGGGAACCGAGTTCCCGAAAAATGGTGGATCTGCAGACAATTGGGTTGTGGCTTTGGAAGGCTGAGGCAGGGTACTACTGAAGCCCAGGAGTTTGAGACCAGCTTGGGCCACGTAGCGAGATCTTGTCGCTCCCTGAAAAACAAACACTGCAGTCATGCATGGTGGTGACCGTACTCCCAGCTACACAGAATATGGTGGCCTTTGTCCTGCTCCACCCCCTCCAACAGAATGTGCAAGAGAACACTGGACACCGTGGCCCACAGCCATCAGCCCTGCAACCAGGGGGACTGAAGTGGGAGGCTGCCTGAGTCCAGGGCTGGGAGACCAGCCATGACGATGTGGCCGGATCTCATCTTGGCAAGAAGTCCCTTAAATCATGTCAGGCGGGGTGGCCCCTGGAGTCACAGCTGCTTGATGGCCGAGGAGGGAGGTCCACCTGAGCCCCACAGGGCAAGGCCCCAGGAGTCACGATCATGCCAC
>NW_007145172.1:0-496 GCF_000164805.1 Carlito syrichta
ACTGCAGTACACATTATGGAGGAGATCCAGTCACTGTGGCACCCATCACAAAGGAAGATACTGTACACCTATTACAGAGATGGCTCAGTAAGGGCGACAACCATTACAGAGGAGGGCTAGCTACTGGGGTACCAATTACAAAGGCAGATCAGGCACTGGCTACCAATCAGAGAGGAGGTCCAGTCACTGTAGCACAGATCACAGAGAAAGACCAGTCACTGGGATACCCATCACACAGTAGGCCCAGTTACTAGAGCAGAGAAAGGACAGACACTGGATCATACATCACAGAGCAGGAGCATTCATTGTGACATCCATCATATTGTAGGGTTATCACAAAGGCATGCACTACAGAAGAGGACTGGTCACTGGTTAATCCATCTCAGAAGAGGGGCTGTCACTGTGGCAACCAACACAGAGGAAGGTTGGCCCCTGGGGTACCACTGATGTAGAATGGCCAGTAACTGGGATCCCATTACAGAAAAGGGCCAGTCAC
>NW_007145173.1:0-800 GCF_000164805.1 Carlito syrichta
CCAGTCCCTCAATTTTGAGCTTCCCAGACTTGAGAATTGTGGAGAAAAATTTCTGCTCATTATAAATTACTAAATCTGTGGTATCTGTAATAGCAGAATGAAAAGGACTAAGATAGCATACCTCTGAATGTCCAGATTATTCTCCCTGAATTCTGATGAGCATATTGTCTGTTCTCCCTAGGGCAGGAGGAAAGCAACCTACCTTATGACACAGTGGCTCCTGGCCCTCTGGCATTAGGGAATTGCACAGAGAGCCCCTGAGTGTGCCGCTTCACAATCCCTAGATACTGGCAAGTGCTGATAAGTGAGATCAGAGGGACAAACAAGAACACAGGACAAGTTGTGAGATGAGGGACCTGAAGCTTTGGGATTTTACTTCTGGAAAGTTACAAGCAATTTGCGTGTGTATGTGTGTGTGTGTGTGTGTATGTGTGTGTGAGTGTGTGTGTGTGTGTGTGAATTTATATGCTGTGCATATGCATTTGAAACAAAAGAAAAAGAAAGAAAAAATTCAATTGTACTGGTACCTCCAATGGGTTCTGAGACTGTGACAAGAACAATGATTACAGTGATAGGGCTCTGCCATGCATCTATTTACCCTTGCCTTCATTCAGTTCAAAGATATAAAGTCAGAAAAATCACAGAGTAAATAAACATAATTTGTGTTACAAAGAAATAAAACACTGCCATGGAACTGATATGTCTGCTCTGTGGAGGGAGGTTTTTCAAAAAGGTGACGTGTGATATGAAGCTCAAGGGATAAGCAGCTGTTAGCTCCACAAGATGGAGGTTTGGAGGAG
>NW_007145174.1:0-826 GCF_000164805.1 Carlito syrichta
TGCTCCCTTCAGTTTCCTTGGCTTTGCTGGGCTTGACTTTTAATGCTTACTGTCTAAGCAATTAATAGGATTTAAAAGGTCAGGGGAAAACAGACTTAAAAAGTGTTCTCTAAATACCAGCATCCCATGAAGCCAGTTTTAGAATATGCATGGCCATCCCCGTAGACACTCTGACCCCCGTCAATTACCAGGGGGATTATGAGAGTCAAAACAGCATTAATCAAGTTGACAGGAAAAAACCTTGAACTTATATACACTTTTCATAAAAAGTTATTGTAGTATAAGAAGTTTTGGTTTTGAGAATTTGAAATGAAAGCATGGGTTCATAGTATGCTTAGTCAGGGCTTGGAGTAATAACCGGAGAGACACTTCGTCCAAAAGCTTTCCAGTAGTGTTACTTCCTCCTGCTGGTCTTTCACTCCTAAGCCAACTGAGAAGATAAGCAAATGGCACTGTACAAATTGTCTCTTGAAGGAACAACACTGCTAGGAGAAAACAGAATGTACAGTAGGTGTCTTCTCATACCATGGCCCTCAAGGGACACTGTATGTGTCCCTTTAGTAAGGTTAAAAAATCTTTCCTGTACTATAGTACCTTTAGTTTTGTGTTATTTCAAATTACACCTGGTATTTTCCCAAATGAAAAATGGGATGCAGTCTATAGGCATGTTTTTCTCTTTTTAGCATGGAATAATGATTTGATGAGACTTGCTGGGTTACAAGTGGAGTAGAATACTTTCCTTTTATTCTTTTTTCTTTCAGATAAAATGGTTTCAATAGAATGTCACTAACAGCCAGGCGCGGTGGCTCAAGCCTGTAATCCCAGC
>NW_007145175.1:0-803 GCF_000164805.1 Carlito syrichta
CGACGCTATTATTTTCTAAAAATAAGTAGCACATAAGATAACTAAGAATTTCCACTGCCATGTAGTTCTCCCTCTCCATCCTCCAAATCTGCTATTTCCCCAAAAGTTTTAAAATCAGAATTCTTGAATTGACTTTTGTGAGTTTTTCTGTCTTTCCCTTAATTTCCTGAAGTTTCTGTATGTACACTTAAATGCCAATAATTGTCTTGAATAGAACAAAGTAAAATAAATGAGATGGCTAAAATTCATTTTTATCTCATAAATGTTACACCTTGCCAATTAGAACAAATACTCTTTTTCTGTGCCAAGAAAGCATTTTCTGTTACATTCACAATCTGCTCCCACTGCCATCGAGTACAAGAAAAACCTCCAGCAAATGGGAGACAGGATATGGTGACTGCACTAGAGTGACTGCATGAATATCAAGTGGGAGACGTGGGTTCCCTCGCAGATTGCATGGCTGGGAGGGGTTCTGGGAGGAGTTGTGCCTGCTTCTGAGAATCAGATGAGCAAAACAGAGGCCTGAGCACCAATCACACCCAGACACACACACACACACACACACGCACACACACACACACACACACACACACACACACACACACACCTTTCTCTCACATCACACACAGTCAAGTTGGTAAGACCTCCCTGTGGTTCTTGGAAATATTTTCGAGTAGTGAAATCAAGGAAGTAAAGAAGGTATGAAAAGAACTTCCACTCTAAGCGAGTTATGCAGTCATCCTGGGTTTAAGCATTACAGTGTTCTCACTTTCACTTATATCCTCACTTCTCACGAGGTATGG
>NW_007145176.1:0-863 GCF_000164805.1 Carlito syrichta
CACCTCATCAAAAGGGTACCTGCATAATCTAGGTTTGTATAACCTACCCTGAATTGTACCCCACATTTTTATAATAAAAATAATAAAAATTTAAAAAGCCCATTGCATAAGGAAGAAGGATAGAAAAACAAATTGAGTTTCCTTCAGCTCTTGACCTATGGCCATACATTTCTGTATGCATGGTTAATTATTTTATTTTTTCTCTTGATTGTAGTAAATGCTTCAATAAAATATGTCAGTTAAGGTAGTTAAGAAAAGGACATTAAGACTGTCAGATAAGAGCATTGCCTGTACAATAACAACTTGTATACCTAAATCTGAATTGTTCCCCACATCTTTAAAATAAAAAAAATTTTCTTTCAACATATTTTTTATTTTAAAATTATGGGGTACAGTTAAGGGTTAGGTATACAAATATGCATCGTTCAGGCACCCTTGTTGATAAGGGGTGTCCCCCCATCCCCAGACAGATATTGACTACTGTTAATCCCACCTCCCTTCCCCTCCCTACACCCCCATAGTTTCCCACCACTGTCAGTTCTTTCTTATAGTGTTATGATAGATGTTCAAGGTCCACTATATGAGTGAGAATATGTGATACTCAGATCTTTGTTTCTGTGAGAGATCACTCAGTATTATTGACTCTATTTCCATCCAGGTTGCTGCGACATTCATGATTTTGTGCTTTTTTATGGCTGTGTAGTATTCCATCGTGTATACATACCACATTTTTAAATCCAGTCCTCTTTTGATGAACAGAATGTTTGGTTCCAGGTTCTTGCTATTGTGAACAATGCTGAGATAAACATGCATGTGCAGGTATCTTTTTTTATAGAGGGATTTGAGTTCTTCAGGGTATATCC
>NW_007145177.1:0-2928 GCF_000164805.1 Carlito syrichta
CAGAATTAAAAAAAAAATTCATGTGTTGGCCGGGCATGTAGGCTCATGCCTGTAATCCCGCACACTTGGGGATGCTGAGGAAAGAGGATTGCCTGAGCCCAGGGGTTTAAGACCATCCTGGGCAAGTTGACGAGCCCTCATCTCTACAATAAATCCAACAAAAATAGCTGGGTGTGGTGGCACGCGCCTGTAGTTCTGGCTACTTGGAAGACTGAGGCGGGAGAATCGTTGGATCCCAACAGATCGAGGCTGTGGTGGCTGTGAGTGTGCCACTGCACTCCAGCCTGGGCAACAGAGTAGGACTCTGACCCAAGGAAAAAAAATCATTGTGTTGTAGTCCATTATGTTCAATAATTTTAATTCCCAAGTTGTCCCACATTTGGTCTTTAATGTCTGCTGCTTTATTCTTTTGGTTTGCATTTATCATTCACTGGGCATTTCATTTGCTTTCTGACACAGGATCACCTTTTATATCATCTCTCTCTGATCTGGAATCAGTCATTTCTCCAGGGAGCATTGCTTCTTTTCCACAGTGAGTGATATTTTGAAACCAATATCTTGGTACTTGTAAGTTCATTGCTTCTGGGTGACGTTTCTTCTGGGTCCCTTCAGGGAACACAGCTAGGAGTGCATATATATTTGAAGTCGTGAGATCAACACCTTGGGGTTTGTCCTTACCTTCTGCATTGCATATTTATACACTGGTCCTCCCAAATGGGAACCTCAAATCCCTCAATACATTTACTCATTTGCTCAATCATATAATACATAAAAAGAGTTACAAGAATAAACAAACCTACTAGGCAATGTTCACAATGTTCCCGTTGTTCTTTTATTTCTAAGAGACTATCTCATTAAGGGTGTACATTATGAGAAATATGATTCAGAGTTATTTGGATACTTTTTTCTGCATGGTTGAATTATCATATTGATATACAGTTGGGTTTATGGTTTCTGTTTGAGTTAAATATTAGTGTTTGGTTTTCATCCTTGTTGATATAATTTTATTTTTGAATATGTGAAATATTTACATAGATTGAACTCTAACTATAAAAAAAAGTCAGACTCAGTGAAACCTTATATACCTTCCATTTCCTGTTACCCAATTCTCTCCTTTTGACCGAAGAGTGTGAACCATGTATATTAATCTCTGGTTTATTCTTTCTACTTTTTTGCCAAAAGAAACCACTGTATACCTATGTAAGTATAGATATATGTGAATGGTATCATATTCTTTTGCACCTTGCTTTTTTTCACTGTATATCTTTTTTCAGAGGTTATCCACCCCCACCCCATTTTTTAAACCTCTACTGCAAAATAGCACTCCATTATGTGGATATGGTAGACTGGTTCGATCAGGCCTCCTGTGGAAGTTTGAGTGATTTCCGATATTTTGCTATGACAAGTAATGCCACAGTGAATAGATTTTTTGATTATTATTCTTTTTGTGCTGTAGCAGGGAATCCCTTAGGGTACATTCCTAAAAGTGAGATTTCTAAGCTAAATGTCATTTTGATAGGTATTACTAAAATTTTTCTCCACGGGAATTGGATGATATTTTGCATTCCTACTGGCAATCTTTGAGCGATTCTCTCTCCGTCATCTTGCCAAGAGAGTGAGCCATCAAGCTTTCGAATTGTAGAATAGATCTTTTCCAAAGTTTCCCAGGTAATTCTGATTTGCAGTCAGGTGGAGAAATGTTGGCCCAGATTGTCAATGAGTCTAAGAGGATACAGAATGAGAGCAGGGTGGTGGTAGTGGCAACCACAAAACTTAAAATGCACTTCTTATTCTGGTTTAATTGTGTTTTTAGACAGTTTTATCTGTCTTTTACCTTTTTGGAGAGGTTTTCTGGGTTGGGGGGCATTTTGGATTTAATTAAATCTCCCTTCTCAGGGTTTCAGCCCTGCAGCCACAGTTGTGTAGGAAAGATCTCACCTGCCCCCAAATGCTACACATGGTATGGTCTTTCTGCCTATTTGGGGTCTGCAGCCCCATCTAGGGCACAGTTAGACCATATCTTACTAAAATAATGTCACAAGGTAGCAACCAGCAGTTTGAGCCTTGTCTTTTAATGTATCTGGTGACATAATACCAGAAATGGATTCAGAGTCTACAGGACCTGGAAGCTTAGCCAGCTACACACGTGTGCACTTGAGTTGGCCTTTTCCATTTTCCTGTCTCTCCAAGGACCTAAATCTGTGGCTTCAAATTTTAAGCCTAGGGTTCTTCAGGGTGTTTTAGAGCAACTTTCCTGGAAAGAATCTCTCCTCCAGTATTTCTCCCCTTGCTGTAACACCCAAGAATATAGAACAGGTGTGACACTATGTAGAATCTGTAAACAAGGACCAGCCTTCCTCTGAGATTCAGCAAACATAGCCACCCTTGGTCTGAGAATGTAGAGAAACACCAGGGACGACATTTTCTGCATCATGAGAGATCAACGTAGACTTTGTAAAGCAAAAGATGCTCTCAGGCTGAAGGCCCAAAAATATTTTTTATCTTGTCCAGTGATATATTTTATATCTTGTCCAGTGATATAATATTTTATGTACTATAAATATTTTATATACTTGTCCAGTGACTTTAGGTGTGTTAGGAGCTCCCAGTTGTCAGTTCATACCATGTAAATGCACACAAGCATCAGCATGAAAACCAGTCCTTCCGTAGACACCAGGTACTGCCTTGAGGCAACTAGGATCAAAACTGGTTATACATATAATTGGTTATAATCTTGACAATAAAGTGATATAATTGGAACGTCATAACACTTTGAAAGCATTAGCACAAAAAAGAACTATAACCTGGACCCTTTCCCCAACCCTACACCTGATCTTATATTGACTTTTGACCTTGACCACCCTGACCAACTTCATCCCAACACAAGCGCTAATCCCTAAACCCTAAACCTAACCCTAATCCCTAGCC
>NW_007145178.1:0-1694 GCF_000164805.1 Carlito syrichta
GACCTAAATCTGTGGCTTCAAATTTTAAGCCTAGGGTTCTTCAGGGTGTTTTAGAGCAACTTTCCTGGAAAGAATCTCTCCTCCAGTATTTCTCCCCTTGCTGTAACACCCAAGAATATAGAACAGGTGTGACACTATGTAGAATCTGTAAACAAGGACCAGCCTTCCTCTGAGATTCAGCAAACATAGCCACCCTTGGTCTGAGAATGTAGAGAAACACGAGGGATGACATTTTCTGCATCATGAGAGATCAACATAGACTTTGTAAAGCAAAGGATGCTCTCAGGTTGAAGGCTCAAAAATATTTTTTATCTTGTCCAGTGATATATTTTATATCTTGTCCAGTGATATAATATTTTATATACTATAAATATTTTATATACTTGTCCAGTAACTTTAGGTGTGTTAGGAGCTCCCAGTTGTCAGTTCATACCATGTAAGTGCACACAAGCATCAGCATGAAAACCAGTCCTTCCATAGACACCAGGTACTGCCTTGAGGCAACTAGGATCAAAACTGATTATACATATAATTGGTTATAATCTTGACAATAAAGTGCTATAATTGGAAGGTCATAACACTTTGAAAGCATTAGTACAAAAAAGAACTATAACCTGGACCCTTTCCCCAACCCTACACCTGATCTTATATTGACTTTTGACCTGGACCACCCTGACCCAACTTCATCCCAACACAAGTGCTAGTCCCTAAACCCTAAATCTAACCCTAATCCCTAGCCATAACCAATAACTCCTAACAGTTAATCCAAAAATGTAATACTGACACTAACTGTAAACCTTAACCCTAATCCTAATCTTAATCCTAATTTTAACTTTTTGAAGAGTATCAGTTCAAAAACAAAGAAACACCCTAACACTTATTCAAACTGAAACCTATAATATGAATCATAATTCTAGGCCTAAACAGCCCTAATCCTAAACTTTAAACTTTAAACCTCAAACCCTAAACCATAATCCTATTCTCAAATCCTAACCCCTAACCCCATCACTTAATCCTAACCTTTAGCTCTAACGTTAGAAACCTCACCATTGCCCTAAAATCCTAATCATAAGACCTAGTCTTATCTTAACCCAAATTAGTCCTTATCTTAACCCAAACCTAAAGCCTAAATCCCATAGTGAACCCTAACCCCAAAGTCCAAACCATAAACTCTAAACCCTAACACTAAACCATAGCCACCAACTGAAAAAGCAAACTGTAACCCCTAAAGCTTAACCATAAACACTTACTCAAACCCTAACCTTAAACCCTGAACCTTAATCTCTAAACTCTAACTCTAGCACACACTTAACCCCAACACCTAACCCATAAGCCATAACCTATGGCCCCTAATTTCTAACCCTTAACCTCTAAACCCTAACACTAAACCCTAATCCTAATTCTAAAATCAAATTCTAACCCTATAACCACCAAACCTAACTTCTTATACTGACTCTGACCCTAATCTCAACACTTATCATTTACTCCTAACCCCACGCAGTACACTGATCCTAATGCTTAGGTTTTTGCCTTGACTCAAATCTGACCTTGACTCCAAGATTTACTTTAACTCTAACTCCACCTTTAAACCTAATCTCTCACCCCTAACTAAATGCCTCACTTCACCCTCACCTAACCCTAATGAGAAGCCTAATCCTCTCTTTCTATTCTTGTCCTCATTGCTCTCAGCCTCC
>NW_007145178.1:2575-7144 GCF_000164805.1 Carlito syrichta
TAAGTTAACATTTATAGAGTGAGTTTTCACTGAACTCATAATATACTAATCAGACTCTTTTATGGTAACTTAGCTAAAGACAGAAAGCAACCTTGGGGGCCTGGGAAACATTACTAAAAGCTTCTTTTGAGTTTTTTTTAGAAACAAGCACTGCAGGATAAGAGAAAAGTAATGGAGACACCTGGACGAGAAAGGCGATTACAAGCTCTGAAAGTCATAAAGCCCCGGAAGGAAGACTACTGCTAAACTTTCTGGAGACAGTTCAAGGACTGTAATTTGGGACTTTGGACTAAAACTATCATCTTTGGCCTTATGAATAAGACTCATTGTCTGAATGTTTACAGGGTTCTTGGCTTGTTTGTTGCTAAGACCACTAGATGGTGGTAACTTGTAGAGGATATGTACGTGAAGGAATTTTCTTTGTCTTGCCCCTTTACAAATGGTATAAAAGCTCTGTGTTAACTAACATTAAATTGTCATCTGTTCAGGAAGCAGGTGTCCGGGTATAAGATTTTCGTCTTTCGCCTATCCGTCTCTCCTTCAGGAAATCTCATGACCCTTGCAAGGGGCTGGACCCCTTCAATGATCCTTAATAAAATAATAGTAAATTGAAACCAATGACATATTAAAAGGTTAAACAATACTGTTGGTGGGAGTGTAAACCAGTACAACCTCTGTGGATAAAGATGTGGTGATTCCTAAAAGTTCTAAAAAGTAACCTTACATATGACCCTGCAATTCCCCTACTGGAAACATACCCAAAGGCACACAAATCACTGTCTGAAAAAACTATCAGCACACACATGTCTACCACACCATTATTCACGATAGCAAAAACATGGGCCACCATGCTGCCCATCGAAACACAACTGGAAAAAAGGTGGTACTGATAAATATGGAATATTATGCAACCATAAAGAAAGACTAAATTATGAACTTCACATCAACTTTGATGAACTTATAGTCTATAATACTGAGTGATCTATCACAGAAACAAAGAACCGAGTACCACATTTTCTCACTCACAAGTGGACATTGAACAATTATCCTAATACTATAAGAAATGGTTTGGAAATGTAGGAAACAACTAGGGGCTGGGGCAGGATTGGCAGTAGTAGGAAACTGCTAGGGGAGAAGGGGAACACCTCATTAACAAGGGACCTGCATAATGAACATTTGTATTCCTAACCCTGAATTGTACCCATCATTAAAATAAAAATAATTTTAAAAGAAAAGGATAATTAAATGTCACACAGCTGTTAAAAACACATCATTAAAATGGTGAAAATCAAAGTAAATACAAAGATCAGACATCACAAACATGACTTCTTTGTCTCAGAAACTCAAGGAAACTCAACCTAAAAATGTTATCCATGTAACACACCATATTGACAAAAAGAAAAACACCCCATAATCATAGCAATTGATGCAGAAAGAACTTTAGCAAAATTCAACACAATTTCAATGTAAAACATCCACAAAAGGATACGAGGGAATGTATTCAAACATGATAAAAAGCTTTTCTGCAAGACCCACAGCAAACACACACAATTGTCATCACTGAGTGGTTTACTTCTAGGATCAGGAATGCCTCATGAATGAACACTTTACCACTATATTCAACGTTGTACTGTAAATTCAATCATGAGCAATCAGACAAAAAAAGACATTTTAAGCAAGGCATTGATAAATTATACATATAAATATGGATGTCATTAAAAATTATTGGAGCCAGCAAATATACTTAGCAAAGTTACAAGCAAAATATTAATGTAAAAATTCACATTATTTCTGTATACTAGCAAATAATCATCTGAAAATGAAATTAAGAAAATTCCACTTGATATTACATCAATAATAATAATATACTTAGGAATAAATTAAATCAAATGACAAGGCTTAGACAATGAAAAGAATAAAACAGTGCTGAAAAAAGTGAAAGACATTCTAAACAAATGTAAGACATATAATACTAGTGGATCAGAAGACTTAATACTTTCTGAGATGGCAATACTACACAAAGCAAATTATACATTCAATGTGATGCCTATAAAAATCCCAAAGACTTTGGGCAGAAATGGGAACGCTGACCCTAATATTCACATGTAATTTCAAGAAACCCTCAAGAGCCAAACCAATTCTGAAAAAGAAAAACAAATTTCACAATTACCAATCTGAAATCTTATGGCAAAGATATCTGTAATTAAAACAGCCTGATACTGGCACAATGATAAACAGATAGATAATGGAACTGCATTGAAGTCCAGAGGTAAAACCATACCTCTATAGTTCATTGATTTTTGACAAGTGGCAAAACCATTAAATCTGGGGACAGAATGGTATCTCCAAAATTGGTGTTAGATAACTGGTTATATACATGAGGGAAAATAGAATTATGTCCTTACCTTTCACCACATTGGATAATTAACTCAAATGAGATCAAAGGCCTAAATTTGCAGTAAAACTAAAAATTCTAGAAGAAAACATATAGACAAATCTTCATGACCTTGGAAGTTTCAATGGTTTCTTGATCTTACACCAAAAGAAAGGAGCACTCAAGCAACAAAAGAAAAAAATAACTACACAGATTTCCTCAAAATGAAAAACTATAGTGCACAAAAAAGTTGAAAGATAAAATTGTTATGATTGGAATATAACAACTAACTGGTTTCTCCTACTGTACTGTTATCACTCAACACAGACCACTTCTGTGACCAGCTGCATAGGTTTTTCCCCAACAAACCAATTCTCCAGCACCAGCTGGGTGTCCTATAGTGAAAACCAATTCAGACACTACCTGGAGATAGTAGGTTCTCAAGTTACCTAATCTTCACCCAACTTAGCTGGACATCTGAGGCTCTGACAACCCTCACATGGGTTTCAATAATTTGCTAGAGTGGATCACAGAATCAAGGGAAACCATGTGCTTACTCTTGTCAATGTCTTACAAAGGATATTTTGAAGGAGCCAAATGAATAACCAGATGAAGAGGGGCATAGGGTGAGGTACGAGAAAGGGGTGGTGAGCTCCAATGTTCTCTTCAGTTTCCAAGTTCCCAACACCTCCATGTATTTTGCAACATGGAAGCTCTCCCAATCCTATTCTTTTGGGCTTTATGAAGTCTTCATTTCATAGGCATGAGTGATTAAAACAGTAGTCATGGGGAAGTTGAAAGTTCCAACCTCTAATCATATGGTTTGTTCCCCTGGCATCAGACCTCCTGAGAGTATCAGGTGCCTCCATGCATCAGTTACCTCATCAGCATACAAAAGACACATCACTACATGGATCCCAAAGATTTGGAGCTCCTATGACAGGACACTCAGACAGAGGACACGTATGTAATTCTTACTATGTCACAGCAACTCAGAAAAATGGAAGGAAAAAACCCACACATTATATACCTGACTAGAGTCTATTATCCAAAATATATAAACAACTTTTACAGTTCAACCAAAGAAAGACAAGCAACCCAAATTAACAATTGACAAAGGACTTCAACACACACTTCACCAAAGAGCACACCAAAGTAGCTTAACATCATTATCCATGATGGAAATGCAAATTAAAACCACAAAGAGATACCTCTTAATTCACAGTAGATTAGCTATATCAAAAACAGTAAAAAATAACATGAGTTGACAAGGATATGGAGAAATTAAGAGTTCCAGGAAAATGATGGCAAAACGGGTGTGAATACACAAATCTGTGTGAGTGTTTATGGATGGGATTATTACTGGGTGCAGGAGTGTCTGACTGAGGGGAGACTCGGGAGCAGATGGCAGGGGCTCTCACCAGAGAGAGACATTACCTTAGCCACTGGGACTCTGGTGCACTTCACTGCAGGGATCGACGCCATTTTCTGAAATCAGGAAGGTCTGCTTGGAGAGGAAGCTGCAGAGAGCAGCTACGATCCAGCACCTGGACTCTCCACCACCACTTTCAGTCAGTCCAGACTGCAAGACCCCTGACACTGTGACCTGCTGTCACAGCAGCAAAGGTGGGTTTCAGGCAGAAGTGATGGGAGATTCCACGGTAGAGAGAGATTCAGGAAATAGAGGAGGGGTCACAGCAGCAAAGCTACAGAAGTGGGGGTCAGACAGCAAGGGTGGGGGCATCACAGTCGAGGAGAAAGGAGTTCAGTCGACTGGGGGGATTTAAGGCATGGGTAAGAAGGCTTCCTGGGATTCAGGAAGCAGGTAGGGTGTTCTTACTGCAGGGACAGGGGAAGGATTTATGGAATAGGTGGAGAGTGGCTTCAGGAAGCAAAGAGGAGTTAGAATCTTACCCAGGGTCCCTATCTGGGGCTACCCCAACCCATATGCGGGCCCTCACAGTTTCAGCTCCTGCCAGGCTGACCCATGGGACACAGGCGCAGTCTCAGGCTCACCAGGTGCCCTGGCCTCACCGAACACGGTCCCTGAGTCTGGGCATTGAGGCCGTCGCTACCCAACTGCCCGCCTGCCAAACCGCCGCCTTCCCTGCCACCCGCGTTCACCTCATCCTCCTCCACAACTGCTCACCCTAGTGTTTCTAGGCTATTTAAGGTCTCTGTCTATTTTAATGCCA
>NW_007145179.1:0-838 GCF_000164805.1 Carlito syrichta
ATGGTTCATTTTCCCATTTTCCCACTATGCCGCTTGGCCTTTTCTAACATATGCAAGGGTTAAACTCTGAAGCACATCAAGAATGCTTTCTTTCACTTGGTTATAAGTTACTAGATATTGCTTGAGTAAAAAACAATATAAGTATATTCACTCCTTATTTGATTTAGAATTATGCAGCTTAGTGTTTAGACATAAGGGCTTTTAGAAGTTCAAGTTTATGGTAAGTTCATTATGAGCTCATTATAAGTTCTAACACTTATCTAGGAGTTATGTAGGTGATTTATAACACTGTCTTCACAGACTTAGGATAAAGATTAATCATTAAGGTTTTTACTTAATTCAATAGTTAAAACTCTAAGTTAACATTTATAGAGTGAGTTTTCACTGAACTCATAATATACTAATCAGACACTTTTATGGTAACTTAGCTAAAGACAGAAAGCAACCTTGGGGGCCTGGGAAACATTACTAAAAGCTTCTTTTGAGTTTTCTTTAGAAACAAGCACTGCAGGATAAGAGAAAAGTAATGGAGACACCTGGACGAGAAAGGCGATTACAAGCTCTGAAAGTCATAAAGCCCCGGAAGGAAGACTACTGCTAAACTTTCTGGAGACAGTTCAAGGACTGTAATTTGGGACTTTGGACTAAAACTATCATCTTTGGCCTTATGAATAAGACTCATTGTCTGAATGTTTACAGGGTTCTTGGCTTGTTTGTTGCTAAGACCACTAGATGGTGGTAACTTGTAGAGGATATGTACGTGAAGGAATTTTCTTTGTCTTGCCCCTTTACAAATGGTATAAAAGCTCTGTGTTAACTAACATTAAATTGTCATCTG
>NW_007145180.1:0-752 GCF_000164805.1 Carlito syrichta
TTGATTTAGAATTATGCAGCTTAGTGTTTAGACATAAGGGCTTTTAGAAGTCAAGTTATGGTAAGTTCATTATGAGCTCATATAAGTTCTAACACTTATCTAGGAGTTATGTAGGTGATTTATAACACTGTCTTCACAGACTTAGGATAAAGATTAATCATTAAGGTTTTTACTTAATTCAATAGTTAAAACTCTAAGTTAACATTTATAGAGTGAGTTTTCACTGAACTCATAATATACTAATCAGACTCTTTTATGGTAACTTAGCTAAAGACAGAAAGCAACCTTGGGGGCCTGGGAAACATTACTAAAAGCTTCTTTTGAGTTTTTTTTAGAAACAAGCACTGCAGGATAAGAGAAAAGTAATGGAGACACCTGGACGAGAAAGGCGATTACAAGCTCTGAAAGTCATAAAGCCCCGGAAGGAAGACTACTGCTAAACTTTCTGGAGACAGTTCAAGGACTGTAATTTGGGACTTTGGACTAAAACTATCATCTTTGGCCTTATGAATAAGACTCATTGTCTGAATGTTTACAGGGTTCTTGGCTTGTTTGTTGCTAAGACCACTAGATGGTGGTAACTTGTAGAGGATATGTACGTGAAGGAATTTTCTTTGTCTTGCCCCTTTACAAATGGTATAAAAGCTCTGTGTTAACTAACATTAAATTGTCATCTGTTCAGGAAGCAGGTGTCCGGGTATAAGATTTTCGTCTTTCGCCTATCCGTCTCTCCTTCAGGAAATCTCATGACG
>NW_007145181.1:0-4855 GCF_000164805.1 Carlito syrichta
AAATAATTTGAAAAACATCCAGAAGTGTCTAAACTAAGGAAAGTGATGAAATATTATTAGCTTCTGCGATAACCAAACTCCAACAAGTCTCTGTGACCATAGTAATAAAAGACTACATCGTGGGGAAGCCCCTCAGGGACCTACCACTGTGGGAGATCTTCTATCCTCTCAATAAATTCTGCAGGAAAACAAAAAGACTACATTGCCCAGTGGATTCTTGAATGGCCAATTACCCCTGGAGACGTTTTTGGGTAGGTGTGAACACATTGCTTCCTTCAATTCTTGGGAATGAAAATCCACCATGTCTTCCGCTTTTGTCAGAGCACTGCACATAAATCCTTGATACTGAAGGCTTGCTCACTAGTCAAGGTCCCGCCCATTATGATGTCAAAGTTCTGAGGCTTATGTCATGAATGGCAATCTGACATGCTTGTTTTCCTGACTTTACTTACATCTTTTAATTGAAAAATTAGCCGTTTAGGCAAACGAGTGATACAGGGAAAAAACCAATAAGTTAACATCATTTTTCTCAGACCTGGAAATTACAATAATGAATTCATATGAAATTTAAAACAATCACGAGGAGCCTAAAGAATCCTTATCAAAAGATACAAAGCAGGAACTACCACTTTCCGCATTGAAACCTTAGTATAAGTTTACAATAATCAAAACAGCCTGGTATTGGTACTGGAAGAGGTCCATAGGCTAATGGGTCAGGTCAGAGAGTGAAATCCTCAAATTCTTACCTAACTCATCTTTGAAAGGACCTTCTGGACCCACTGGGGAATGACATCATATTCAGTACATGTTACTGGGAAAAGTCTGACGACATGAACAAGATTCAAACAGGACCCCTAACTATCACCATACACATTAACTCTAAATGGACCAAAGACATAAACGTAAAACACCAAATTATAATCATCATAGACACCCAGGAGACACATTTATGAAAACTGGAACCGGGAGCTACTGTCTTCAGATCCCTAAATACTCATAACTAAAAAAGAATGTTAGACAAGTGGGATCGTAACAAACGAATTAACTTCGGCAAAATACAAGAAACCATCAAAATAGTATGCAGACAGCACCAGAATGGGACAAACTATTCTCCAGCTATGTATCTGACAAAGACATAACATCTATGAGCTACAAGAATATCAAACACAGAAAAAAAGACAAACAATCCCGTTAAAAAGTGGGAAAAATACATGATTGCACACTTCTCATACAAGAGATGTGGGAAGCCAGGAGACACATGAAAACGTGCTCAGCCTCACTCATCATCAAAGAAATGCAAAGGGAAACCACATTGAACTACCACTTAACCCCTGTAAGAATGGCCTTCATTAATAACACAAACAATAACAGATGCTGGAAAAGATTTGGGGGCAAAAATGCTTCTACACTGCAAGAGGGCCGAAAAGTACAGCGACATCTCTGGAAATCAGTGTGGCGGTTTCTAAAGGGACAAGAAATTGACCTACCATGTGACCCTGTAATTCCCCTGTAGGGAATAAACCTGGAGGAACTCAGATCTTTTACAAAAGGATATCTGCACAAGCATGTTTATTGCAGCTCTAATCACATTTGAAAAAAACATGATACCAACCATGTTGCACTTCAAAGCTAGAATGTATAAAATAAATGTGGAACATACACAACATGGAATATTATGCATCCATGAAATGTGACATGTATAAGGATTTTGGAGAAAGCTTGATGGATATGAACTAGGTCATTCTCAGTGAATTATCACGGAAACAAAGAATAGAGTTCCATATGTTCGCCTACATGAGCAGAACTTGATCAATTAGAGTGCTAGAAGAAACTGGCGGTAGTAGAAAACTGTTTTGGGGTAGGGGTGGGATTGGCTGTGGAGTTATATTGTTAAGAGAGGGAGTGGCATACCTCACCATCCAGGGACCTTACAAAATCAATGTTTGAATATCGAACTCTGAATTGTACCCCATATTGTGCAAAAAGTAAAATAAAATAAATACATAAATAAAAGCTGTAAAAGGTGCAACGGACTTTATTTGTTTCTTCTATTTTTTTTAACTGTTTAAATCTAAAGATAATACAATCCAGGGTGGGTACAGAAATGTTCATTTTAAAGGGATTGATTTCTAAGAAGGGTGCACTACTCCCATTATAACTTCCTTTCCTGTTAATACGTGAGAATCCATTGTACATTTGGTTTCAAGTTTGACACTACTACATTTCTCACATAAATGCTGAATGTTTTATTCTGCATACATTGAAACATGTTGAGATTCCAGACGTGTATCATACTAAGTCAACTAAACATTGAGGATAAGAGTACTATGTGGCTATTCAGAAGACAGAATGCATAATAAATCTTAACAATTTCAGAAGAAAAACTGTATAATAATTTAACATATCTTTGTCCTTTCTTAAAACTCTTGTACATATTGTTGGGACACGCTGTATTTTCTGCTAGTGAATTTTAATTTAAACTTACAAATATGCAATCCCTACTCCAAAGTTTCCCCTACCTATCTGAAGGAAATATAAAATCACATTTCCCATGTATTTTAAACCAATGTCTATTTTTCAAAGTGTATTTCCACTGAATCCCCGAGGATTTTCTCTAGCGAAGACATAATGGTGTACTCTGCAACAATGACTCAGATTAATCTGATACCTTTTATCCACAAGCATTGAAAATCATGCACACACACAAAAAGAGACAATTGGGAGCCCTATGAATATAAACCAAAATAACATGGAAAATTATAAAGAAGTATTTAGGCTCCCCATTCATATAAAAATTGAAATAATTGAAAATTCTAGAAAACTAACTTTGATATTAGTGAAGCAATGATCAAATCCTGACAGACAAACGACTCAAAGGCTGGAAAATAACATGAAAAACATCCAGAAGTGTCTAAACTAAAGAAAGCGATGAAATATTATTAGCTTGTGCGATAACCAAACTCCAACAAGTCTCTGTGACCATAGTAATAAAAGACCACATCGTGGGGAAGCCCCTCAGGGACCTCCCACTGTGGGAGCTCTTGTGTCCTCTCAATAACTTCTGCTGGAAAACAAAAAGACTACATTGCCCAGTGGATTTTTGAAAGGGCACTTACACCTGGAGACGTTTTTGGATAGGTGTGAACACCTTCCTTCCTTCAATTCTTGGGAATGAAATTCCATCATGTCTTCCACTTTTCTCAGAGCACTGTACAAAAATCCTTGAAACTCAAGGCTTGCTCAGTAGTCAAGGTCCCCCCATTATGATGTCAACGTTCTGAGGCTGATGTCATGAATGGCAATCTGACATGCTTGTTTTCCTGACTTTGCTTACATCTTTTAATTGAAAAATTAGCCGTTTAGGCAAACGAGGGATACAGGGAAAAAACCAGTAAGTTAACATCATTCTTCTCAGACCTGGAAATTACAATAATGAATTCATATGAAATTTAAAACAATGACGAGGAGCCTAAAGAATCCTTCTCAAAAGATATAAAGCAGGAATTATCACTTTCCGCAATTGAACCTTTAGTATAAGTTTACAATAATCAAAACAGCCTGGTATTGGTACTGCAAAAAGGTCCATCGGATAATGGGTCAGGTCAGAGAGTGAAATCCTCAAATTCTCACCCAACTCATCTTTGAAAGAACCTCCAGGACCCACTGGTGAATGAACATCATGTTGCTGGGAAAAGTCTGACTACATGAACAAGATTCAAACAGGACCCCTAACTATCACCATACACATTAACTGTAAATGGATCAAAGACCTAAACGTAAAAACCAAATTATAATCATCATAGAAACACAGGAGACACATTTATGAAACTGGAACCAGGAGCTACTCTCAGATCCCGCAATAACCATAACTTAAAAAGAATGTTAGACAAGTGGGATCGTACCAAACGAATTAACTTCGGCAAAATACAAGAAACCATCAAAATAGTATGCAGACAGCACCAGAATGGGAAAAACTATTCTCCAGCTATGTATCTGACAAAGTCATCACATCTATGAGCTACAAGAAAATCAAACACTCAGAAAAAAACAAAAACAATCCCGTTAAAAAGTGGGAAAAATACATGATTGCACACTTCTCATACAAGAGATGTGGGAAGCCAGGAGACACATGAAAACATGCTCAGCCTCACTCATTATCTAAGAAATGCAAAGGAAAACCACACTGAACTACCACTTAACCCCTGTAAGAATGGCCTTCATTAATAACACAAACAATAGCAGATGCTGGAAAAGATTTGGGGGCAAAAATGCTTCTACACTGCAAGAGGACCGAAAAGTACAGCGACATCTCTGGAAATCAGTGTGGCAGTTTCTAAAGGGACAAGAAATTGACTTACCATGTGACCCTGTAATTCCCCTGTAGGGAATAAACTTGGAGCACTCAGATCTTTTACAAAAAGTTATCTGCACAAGCATGTTTACTGCAGCTCTAATCACATTTGAAAAAAACATGATACCAACCATGTTGCACTTCAAAGCTGGAATGGATAAAATAAATGTGGAACATACACAAAATGGAATGTTATGCATCCATGAAAAGTGACAAGTATAAGGATTTTGCAGAAAGCTTGATGGATATGAACTAGGTCATTCTCAGTGAATTATCACGGAAACAAAGAATAGAGTTCCATATGTTCTCCATCATGAGCTGAACTTATCAATTAGTGTGCTAGAAGAAAGTGATTGGCAGTAGTACAAAACTGTTTTGGGGTAGGGGTGGGATTGGCTGTGGAGTTATATTGTTAAGGGAGGGAGGGGAAAACCTCACCATCCAGGGACCCTGCATAATCACTGTTTCAAAATCGAACTCTGAATTGTATCCCATATTGTGCAA
>NW_007145182.1:0-778 GCF_000164805.1 Carlito syrichta
GTGGGAGATCTTCTATCCTCTCAATAAATTCTGCAGGAAAACAAAAAGACTACATTGCCCAGTGGATTCTTGAATGGCCAATTACCCCTGGAGACGTTTATGGGTAGGTGTGAACACATTGCTTCCTTCAATTCTTGGGAATGAAAATCCACCATGTCTTCCGCTTTTGTCAGAGCACTGCACATAAATCCTTGATACTAAAGGCTTGCTCACTAGTCAAGGTCCCGCCCATTATGATGTCAAAGTTCTGAGGCTTATGTCATGAATGGCAATCTGACATGCTTGTTTTCCTGACTTTACTTACATCTTTTAATTGAAAAATTAGCCGTTTAGGCAAACGAGTGATACAGGGAAAAAACCAATAAGTTAACATCATTTTTCTCAGACCTGGAAATTACAATAATGAATTCATATGAAATTTAAAACAATCACCAGGAGCCTAAAGAATCCTTATCAAAAGATACAAAGCAGGAACTATCACTTTCAACATTGAAACCTTAGTATAAGTTTACAATAATCAAAACAGCCTGGTACTGGTACTGGAAGAGGTCCATAGGCTAATGGGTCAGGTCAGAGAGTGAAATCCTCAAATTCTTACCTAACTCATCTTTGAAAGGACCTCCTGGACCCACTGGGGAACGAACACCATATTCAGTACATGTTACTGGGAAAAGTCTGACTACATGAACAAGATTCAAACAGGACCCCTAACTATCACCATACACATTAACTCTAAATGGATCAAAGACCTAAACGTAAAACACCAAATTATAATCAT
>NW_007145183.1:0-741 GCF_000164805.1 Carlito syrichta
CAGAAATGTTCTTTTTGAAGGGATGGATTTCTAAGAAGGGCGCACTACTACCATTATAACTTCCTTTCCTGTTAATACGTGAGAATCCATTGTACATTTGGCTTCAAATTTGACACTACTACATTTCTCACATAAATGCTGAATGTTTTATTCTGCATACATTGAAACATGTTGAGATTCCAGACGTGTATCATCCTAAGTCAACTAAACATTGGGGATCAGAGTAACTATGTGGCTATTCAGAAGACAGAATGCATAATAAATCTTAACAATTTCAGAAGAAAAACTGTATAATAATTTAACATATCTTTGTCCTTTCTTAAAACTCTTGTACATATTGTTGGGACACGCTGTATTTTCTGCTAGTGAATTTTAATTTAATCTTACAGATATGCAATCCCTACTCCAAAGTTTCCCCTACCTATCTGAAGGAAATATAAAATCACATTTCCCATTGATTTTAAACCAATTTCTATTTTTCAAAGTGTATTTCCACTGAATCCCCGAGGATTTTCTCTACCGAAGACATAATGGTGTACTCTGCAACAATGTCTCAGATTAATCTGATACTTTTTATCCACAAGCCTTGAAAATCATGCACACACACAAAAAGAGACCATTGGGAGCCCTATGTTTATAAACCAAAATATCATGGAGATTTATAAAGAAGTATTTGGGCTCCTCATTCATATAAAATTTAAATAATTGAAAATTCTGGAAAACTGACTTTGATGTTAGTGA
>NW_007145184.1:0-2702 GCF_000164805.1 Carlito syrichta
CTTCCTTTCCTGTTAATACGTGAGAATCCATTGTACATTTGGTGTCAAATTTGACACTACTACAATTCTCACATAAATGCTGAATGTTTTATTCTGCATACATTGAAACATGTTGAGATTCCAGACGTGTATCATCCTAAGTCAACTAAACATTGAGGATCAGAGTACCTATGTGGCTATTCAGAAGACAGAATGCATAATAAATCTTAACAATTTCAGAAGAAAAACTGTATAATAATTTAACATATCTTTGTTCTTTCTTAAAACTCTTGTACATATTGTTGGGACACGCTGTTTATTCTGCTAGTAAATTTTAATTTAAACTTACAGATATGCAATCCCTACTCCAAAGTTTCCCCTACCTATCTGAAGGAAATATAAAATCACATTTCCCATGTATTTTAAACCAATGTCTATTTTTCAAAGTGTATTTCCACTGAATCCCCGAGGATTTTCTCTACCGAACACATAATGGTGTACTCTGCAACAATGACTCAGATTAATCTGATACTTTTTATCCACAAGCCTTGAAAATCATGCACACACACAAAAAGAGACCATTGGGAGCCTTATGTTTATAAACCAAAATATCATGGAGATTTATAAGGAAGTATTTGGGCTCCTCATTCATATAAAAATTGAAATAATTGAAAATTCTAGAAAACAGACTTTGATGTTAGTGAAGCAATGATCAAATCCTGAGAGACAAACGGCTCAAAGGCTGGAAAATAATATGACAAACATCCAGAAGTGTCTAAACCAAAGAAAGTGATGAAATATTATTAGCTTGTGCTATGATCAAACTCCAACAAGTCTCTGTGACCATAGTAATAAAAGACTACATCGTGGGGAAACCCCTCAGCGACCTCCCACTGTGGGAGTTCTTGTGTCCTCTCAATAACTTCTGCTTGGAAAAAAAAGACTACATTGCCCAGTGGATTCTTGAATGGCCACTTACCCCTGGAGACGTTTTTGGATAGGTGTGAACACCTTCCTTCCTTCAATTCTTGGGAATGAAATTCCATCATGTCTTCCACTTTTCTCAGAGCACTGTACAAAAATCCTTGAAACTCAAGGCTTGCTCAGTAGTCAAGGTCCCCCCATTATGATGTCAACGTTCTGAGGCTGATGTCATGAATGGCAATCTGACATGCTTGTTTTCCTGACTTTGCTTACATCTTTTAATTGAAAAATTAGCCGTTTAGGCAAACGAGGGATACAGGGAAAAAACCAGTAAGTTAACATCATTCTTCTCAGACCTGGAAATTACAATAATGAATTCATATGAAATTTAAAACAATGACGAGGAGCCTAAAGAATCCTTCTCAAAAGATATAAAGCAGGAATTATCACTTTCCGCAATTGAACCTTTAGTATAAGTTTACAATAATCAAAACAGCCTGGTATTGGTACTGCAAAAAGGTCCATCGGATAATGGGTCAGGTCAGAGAGTGAAATCCTCAAATTCTCACCCAACTCATCTTTGAAAGAACCTCCAGGACCCACTGGTGAATGAACATCATGTTGCTGGGAAAAGTCTGACTACATGAACAAGATTCAAACAGGACCCCTAACTATCACCATACACATTAACTCTAAATGGATCAAAGACCGAAACGTAAAAACCAAATTATAATCATCATAGAAACAGAGGAGACACCTTTATGAAAACTGGAACCGGGAGCTACTCTCTTCAGATCCCTCAATACCCATACCTTAAAAAGAATGTTAGACAAGTGGGATCGTACCAAATGAATTAACTTCGGCAAAATACAAGAAACCATCAAAATAGTATGCAGACAGCACCAGAATGGGAAAAACTATTCTCCAGCTATGTATCTGACAAAGTCATCACATCTATGAGCTACAAGAAAATCAAACACTCAGAAAAAAACAAAAACAATCCCGTTAAAAAGTGGGAAAAATACATGATTGCACACTTCTCATACAAGAGATGTGGGAAGCCAGGAGACACATGAAAACGTGCTCAGCCTCACTCATTATCTAAGAAATGCAAAGGAAAACCACATTGAACTACCACTTAACCCCTGTAAGAATGGCCTTCATTAATAACACAAACAATAGCAGATGCTGGAAAAGATTTGGGGGCAAAAATGCTTCTACACTGCAAGAGGACCGAAAAGTACAGCAACATCTATGGAAATCAGTGTGGCAGTTTCTAAAGGGACCAAGAAATTGACTTACCATGTGACCCTGTAATTCCCCTGTAGGGAATAAACTTGGAGCACTCAGATCTTTTACAAAAAGTTATCTGCACAAGCATGTTTACTGCAGCTCTAATCACATTTGAAAAAAACATGATACCAACCATGTTACACTTCAAAGCTGGAATGGATAAAATAAATGTGGAACATACACAAAATGGAATGTTATGCATCCATGAAAAGTGACAAGTATAAGGATTTTGCAGAAAGCTTGATGGATATGAACTAGGTCATTCTCAGTGAATTATCACGGAAACAAAGAATAGAGTTCCATATGTTCTCCATCATGAGCTGAACTTATCAATTAGTGTGCTAGAAGAAAGTGATTGGCAGTAGTACAAAACTGTTTTGGGGTAGGGGTGGGATTGGCTGTGGAGTTATATTGTTAAGGGAGGGAGGGGAAAACCTCACCATCCAGGGACCCTGCATAATCACTGTTTCAAAATCGAACTCTGAATTGTATCCCATATTGTGCAA
>NW_007145185.1:0-600 GCF_000164805.1 Carlito syrichta
AAAATCAAACACTCAGACAAAAAGACAATCAAATCCCGTTAAAAAGTGGGAAAAATACATGATGGACACTTCTCATAGAAGAGATGTGGGAAGCCAGGAGACACATGAAAATGTGCTCAGCCTCACTCATCATCAAAGAAATGCAAAGGAAAACCACATTGAACTACCACTTAACCCCTGTAAGAACGGCCTTCATTAATAACACAAACAATAACAGATGCTGGAAAAGATTTGTGGGAAAAAATGCTTCTACACTGCATGTGGACTGAAAAGTACAGCAACATCTTTGGAAATCAGTGTGGCAGTTTCTTAAGGGACCAGAAATTGACCTACCATGTGACCCTGTAATTCCCCTGTAGGCAATAAACCTGGAGGAACTCAGATCTTTTACAAAAAGGTATCTGCACAAGCATGTTTATTGCAGCTCTAATCACATTTGAAAAAACATGATACCAACCATGTTGCACTTCAAAGCTGGAATGGATAAAATAAATGTGGAACATACACAACATGGAATATTACGCATCCGTGAAAAGTGACAGGTATAAGGATTTTGCAGAAAACTTGATGGATATGAATTAGGTCATTCTCAGTGAATTG
>NW_007145186.1:0-764 GCF_000164805.1 Carlito syrichta
AACAACAACAGATGCTGGAAAAGATTTGTGGGAAAAATGCTTCTACACTGCATGTGGACTGAAAAGTAGAGCAACATCTTTGGAAATCAGTGTGGCGGTTTCTTAAGGGACCAGAAATTACCTACCATGTGACCCTGTAATTCCCCTGTAGGCAATAAACCTGGAGGAACTCAGATCTTTTACAAAATGATATCTGCACAAGCATGTTTATTGCAGCTCTAATCACATTTGAAAAAAACATGATACCAACCATGTTGCACTTCAAAGCTGGAATGGATAAAATAAATGTGGAACATACACAACATGGAATATTACGCCTCCGTGAAAAAGTGACAGGTATAAGGATTTTGCAGAAAACTTGATGGATATGAATTAGGTCATTCTCAGTGAATTATCAAGGAAACAAAGAATAGAGTTCCATATGTTCTCCCTCAGGAGCTGAACTTGATCAATTAGGGTGCTAGAGGAAAGTGATTGGCAGTAGGAAAAAACTCTTTTGGGGTAGGGGTGGGATTGGCTGCGGATTTATATTGTTAAGGGAGGGAGGGACATACCTCACCATCCAGGGACCCTGCATAATCAATGTTTGAATATCTAACTCTGAATAGTACCCCATATTGTGCAAAAATTAAAATGAAATAAATACATAAATAAAGGCTGTAAACCATGCAACTGACTTTATAAGTTTTCTTCTATTTTTTTTTTACCTTTTTTAATATAAGATTGTTACAATCCAGCGTTGGGTATAGAAATGTTCATTTTGA
>NW_007145187.1:0-762 GCF_000164805.1 Carlito syrichta
CACAAAATGGAATATTATGCATCCGTGAAAAGTGACAGGTTTAAGGATTTGCAGAAAGCTTGATGGATATGAATTAGGTCATTCTCAGTGAATTATCAAGGAAACAAAGAATAGAGTTCCATATGTTCTCCCTCAGGAGCTGAACTTGATCAATTAGGGTGCTAGAGGAAAGTGATTGGCAGTAGGAGAAAACTCTTTTGGGGTAGGGGTGGGATTGGCTGCGGATTTATATTGTTAAGGGAGGGAGGGCATACCTCACCATCCAGGGACCCTGCATAATCAATGTTTGAATATCTAATTCTGAATTGTACCCCATATTGTGCAAAAATTAAAATGAAATAAATACATAAATAAAGGCTGTAAACCGTGCAACTGACTTTATAAGTTTTCTTCTATTTTTTTTTACCTTTTTTAATATAAAGATAGTTACAATCCAGCGTTGGGTATAGAAATGTTCATTTTGAAGGGACTGATTTCTAAGAAGGGTGCACTACTCCCATTATAACTTCCTTTCCTATTCATACGTTAGAATCCATTGTACATTTGTTTTCAACTTTGACACTACTATATTTCTCACATAAATGCTGAATGTTTTATTCTGCATAAATTGAAACATGTTGAGATTCCAGACGTGTATCATCCTAAGTCAACTAAACATTGAGGATCAGAGTACTATGTGGCTATTCAGAAGACAGAATGCATAATAAATCTTAACAATTTCAGAAGAAAAACTGTATATAATTTAACATATCTTTATCCTTT
>NW_007145188.1:0-698 GCF_000164805.1 Carlito syrichta
TCAGATCTTTACAAAAAGATATCTGCACGAGCATGTTTATTGCAGCTCTAATCACGTTTAAAAAAACATGATACCAACCATGTTGCACTTCAAACCTGAAATGGATAAAATAAATGTGGAACATACACAAAATGGAATATTATGCATCCGTGAAAAGTGACAGGTGTAAGGATTTTGCAGAAAGCTTGATGGATATGAATTAGGTCATCCTCAGTGAATTATCATGGAAACAATGAATCGAGTTCCATATGTTCTCCCTCAGGAGCTGAACTTGATCAATTAGAGAGCTAGAAGAAAGTGATTGGGAGTCGTAGAAAACTGTTTTGGGGTAGGGGTGGGATTGGCTGTGGAGTTATATTGTTAAGGGAGGGAGGGGTATACCTTCCCATCCAGGGACCCTGCATAATCAATGTTTGAATATCGAACTCTGAATTGTACCCCATATTGTGCAAAAATTAAAATAAAATAAATACATAAATAAAAGCTGTAAAATGTGCAATGGACTTTATTTGTTTTCTTCTATTTTTTTTAACTTTTTTAATCTAAAGATAGTTACAGTCCAGGGTTGGGTACAGAAATGTTCATTTTGAAGGGATTGATTTCTCAAAAGGGCGCACTATTCCCATTATAACTTCCTGTACTATTAATACATGAGATTCCATTGTACATTTGGTTTCAACTTTGACACTACTACCTTT
>NW_007145189.1:0-3719 GCF_000164805.1 Carlito syrichta
GCTGTAAACCGTGCAACTGACTTTATAAGTTTTCTTCTATTTTTTTTTACCTTTTTAAATATAAAGATAGTTACAATCCAGCGTTGGGTATAGAAATGTTCATTTTGAAGGGACTGATTTCTAAGAAGGGTGCACTACTCCCATTATAACTTCCTTTCCTATTCATACGTTAGAATCCATTGTACATTTGTTTTCAACTTTGACACTACTATATTTCTCACATAAATGCTGAATGTTTTATTCTGCATAAATTGAAACATGTTGAGATTCCAGACGTGTATCATCCTAAGTCAACTAAACATTGAGGATCAGAGTACTATGTGGCTATTCAGAAGACAGAATGCATAATAAATCTTAACAATTTCAGAAGAAAAACTGTATAATAATTTAACATATCTTTATCCTTTCTTAAAACTTTTGTACATATTCTGGGAACGCTGTATTTTCTGGTAGTGAATTTTAATTTAAACTTACAGATATGCAATCCCTACTCCAAAGTTTCCCCTACCAATTAGAAGGAAACATAAAATCACATTTCCCTTGTATTTTAATCCAATTTGTATTTTTCAAAGTGTCTTTCGACGGAATCCCGAGGATTTTCTTTACCTAAGACATAATGGTGTACTCTGCAACAATGTCTCAGTTTAATCTGATACTTTTTATCAACAAGCCTTGAAAATCATGCACACACACAAAAAGAGATATTGGGAGCTCTATGTTTATAAACCAAAAAACATGGAGATTTATAAAGAAGTATTTGGGCTCCTCATTCATATAAAAATTTAGATAATTGAAAATTCTAGAAAACTGACTTTGATATTAGTGAAGCAATGTTCAAATCCTGAGAGACAAACGGCTCAAAGGCTGGAAAATATTATGACAAACATCCAGAAGTGTCTAAACCAAAGAAAGTGATGAAATATTAATAGCTTGTGCTATGACCAAACTCCAACAAGTCTCTGTGACCATAGTAATAAAAGACTACATCGTGGGGAACCCCCTCAGGGCCCTCCCACTGTGGGAGCTCTTCTGTCCTCTCAATAACTTCTGCTTGAAAACAAAAAGACTACATTGCCCAGTGGAATCTTGAATGGCAACTTACCTCTGGAGAAGTTTTTGGGTAGGTGTGAACACCTTGCTTCCTTCAATTCTTGGGAATGAAAATCCACCACGGCTTCTGCTTTTGTCAGAGCACTGTACATAAATCCTTGATACTGAAGGCTTGCTCAGTAGTCAAGGTCCCGCCCATTATGATGTCAAAGTTCTGAGGCTGATGTCATGAATGGCAATCTGACATGCTTGTTTTCCTGACTTTGCTTACATCTTTTATTTGAAAAATTAGCCGTTTAGGCAAATGTGTGATACAGGGAACAAACCAATAAGTTAACATCATTCTTCTCAGACCTGGAAAATTACAATTCATATGAAATTTAAACAATCACGAGAAGCCTAAGAAATTCTTATCAAAGATACAAAGCAGACTATCACTTTCTGCACTTGAAACTTTATTATAAGTTTACAATAATCAAAACAGCCTGGTATTGGTACTGGAAAAGGTCCATCGGCTAATGGGTCAGGTCAGAGAGTGAAATCCTCAAATTCTCACCCAACTCATCTTTGAAAGAACCTCCAGGACCCACTGGGGAATGAAGATCATATTCAGTACATATTGCTGGGAAAAGTCTGACTACATGAACAAGATTCAAACAGGACCCCTAACTATCACCATACACATTAACTCTAAATGGATCAAAGACCTAAACGTAAAAAACAAATTATAATCATCACAGAAACACTGGAGACACCTTTATGAAAACTGGAACCGGGAGCTACTCTCTTCAGATCCCTCAATACCCATAACTTAAAAAGTATGTTAGACATTGGGATCGTAAAAAACGAATTAACTTCTGCAAAATACAAGAAACCATCAAAATAGTATGGAGACAGCCCCAGAATGGGACAAACTATTCTCCAGCTATGTATCTGACAAAGTCATAACATCTATGACCTACAAGAAAATCAAACACTCAGAAAAAAACAAAAACAATCCCGTTAAAAAGTGGGAAAAATACATGATTGGACACTTCTCATACAAGAGATGTGGGAAGCCAGGAGACACATGAAAACATGCTCAGCCTCACTTGTCATCAAAAAAATGCAAAGGAAAACCACATTGAACTACCACTTAACCCCTGTAAGGATGACCTTCATTAATAACACAAACAATAACAGATGCTGGAAAAGATTTGGGGGAAAAAATGCTTCTACACTGCATGTGGACCGAAAAGTACAGGAACATCTTTGGAAATCAGTGTGGCGGTTTGTAAAGAAATAAGAAATTGACCTACCATGTGACCCTGTAATTCCCCTGTAGGGAATAAACCCGGAAGAACTCAGATCTTTTACAAAAAGATATCTGCACAAGCATGTTTACTGCAGCTCTAATCACATTTTAAAAAAACATGATACCACCCATGTTGCACTTCAAACCTGAAATGGATAAAATAAATGTGGAACAATCCACAAAATGGAATATTATGCATCCGTGAAAAGTGACAGGTTTAAGGATTTTGCAGAAAGCTTGATGGATATGAATTAGGTCATTATCAGTGAATTATCATGGAAACAAAGAATCAAGTTCCATATGTTCTCCCTCAGGAGCTGAACTTGATCAATTAGAGAGCTAGAAGAAAGTGATTGGCAGTCGTAGAAAACTGTTTTAGGGTAGGGGTGGGATTGGCTGTGGAGTTATATTGTTAAGGGAGGGAGGGGTATACCTTCCCATCCAGGGACCCTGCATAATCAATGTTTGAATATCGAACTCTGAATTGTACCCCATATTGTGCAAAAATTAAAATAAAATAAATACATAAATAAAAGCTGTAAAACGTGCAATGGACTTTATTTGTTTTCTTCTATTTTTTTTTAACTTTTTAAATCTAAAGATAGTTACAGTCCAGGGTTGGGTACAGAAATGTTCATTTTGAAGGGACCGATTTCTCAAAAGGGCACACTATTCCCATTATAACTTCCTGTACTATTAATACGTGAGATTCCATTGTACATTTGGTTTCAACTTTGACACTACTACATTTCTCACATAAATGCTGAATGTTTTATTCAGCATACATTGAAACATGTTGAGATTCCAGACATGTATCCTCCTAACTCAACTAAACACTGAGGATCAGAGTACCTATGTGGCTATTCAGAAGACAGAATGCATAATAAATCTTAACAATTGCCGAAGAAAAACTGTATAATAATTTAACATATCTTTGTCCTTCTCTTAAAACTCTTGAACATATTGTAGGGACACGCTGTATTTTCTGCTAGTGAATTTTAATTTAAACTTACAGATATGCAATCCTTACTCCAACGTTTCCCCTACCTATCTGAAGGAAATATAAAATCACATTTCCCATTGATTTTAAACCAATATCTATTTTTCAAAGTGTATTTCCACTGAATCCCCGAGGATTTTCTCTACCGAAGACAAAATGGTGTACTCTGAAACAATGTCTCACATTAATCTGATACTTTTTATCCACAAGCCTTGAAAATCATGCACACACACAGAAAGAGACCATTGGGAGCCATATGTTTATAAACCAAAATATCATGCAGATTTACAAAGAAGTATTTGGGCTCCTCATTCATATAAAAATTTAAATAATTGAAAATTCTAGAAAACTGACTTTGATGTTAGTGAAGCAATG
>NW_007145189.1:4140-5795 GCF_000164805.1 Carlito syrichta
CTGTCCTCTCAATAACTTCTGCTTGAAAACAAAAAGACTACATTGCCCAGTCAATTCTTGAATGCCACTTACCCCTGGAGACGTTATTGGATAGGTGTGAACCCCTTGCTTCCTTCAATTCTTGGGAATGAAAATCCACCATGTCTTCCGCTTTTGTCAGAGCACTGTACATAACTCCTTGATACTGAAGGCTTGCTCAGTAGTCAAGGTCCCGCCCATTATGATGTCACCGTTCTGAGGCTGATGTCATGAATGGCAATCTGACGTGCTTGTTTTCCTGACTTTGCTTACATCTTTTAATTGAAAAATTAGCCGTTTAGGCAAATGAGTGATACAGGGAAAAAACCAATAAGTTAACATCATTCTTCTCAGACCTGGAAATTACAATAGTGAATTCATATGAAATTTAAAACAATCACGAGGAGCCTAAAGAATCCTTCTCAAAAGATACAAAGCAGGAATTATCACTTTCCGCAATTGAACCTTTAGTATAAGTTTACAATAATCAAAACAGCCTGGTATTGGTACTGGAAAAGGTCCATTGGCTAATGGGTCAGGTCAGAGAGTGAAATCCTCAAATTCTCACCCAACTCATCTTTGAAAGAACCTCCAGGACCCACTGGGGAATCAACATCATATTCAGTACATGTTGCTGGGAAAAGTCTGACTACATGAACAAGATTCAAACAGGACCCCTAACTATCACCATGCACATTAACTCTAAATGGATCTAAGACCTAAATGTAAAATACCAAATTATAATCATCATAGAAACACAGGAGACACCTTTATGAAAACTGGAACCGGGAGCTACTCTCTTCAGATCCCTCAATACCCGTAACTTAAAAAGCATGTTAGAGAAGTGGGATCGTACCAAACAAATTAACTTCTGCAATATACAAGAAACCATCAAAATAGTATGCAGACAGCCCCAGAATCGGCAAACTATTCTCCAGCTATGTATCTGACAAAGTCGTAACATCTATGAGCTACAAGAAAATCAAACACTCAGAAAAAAAGACAAAAAATCCCGTTAAAAAGTGGGAAAAATATATGATTGGACACTTCTCATAGAAGAGATGTGGGAAGACAGGAGACACATGAAAACGTGCTCAGCCTCACTCATCATCAAAGAAATGCAAAGGAAAACTACATTGAACTACCACTTAACCCCTGTAAGAATGGCCTTCATTAATAACACAAACAATAACAGATGCTGGAAAAGATTAGGGGAAAAAATGCATCTACACTGCATGTGGATTGAAAAGTAGAGCAACGTCTTTAGAAATCATTGTAGCGGTTTCTAAAGGGATAAGAAATTGACCTACCATGTGACCCTGTAATTCCCCTGTAGGGAATAAACTTGGAGGAACTCAGATCTTTTACAAAAAGATATCTGCACAAGCATGTTTATTGCGGCTCTAATCACATTTGAAAAAAACATGATACCAACCATGTTGCACTTCAAAGCTGGAATGGATAAAATAAATGTGGAACATACACAAAATGGAATATTATGCATCCATGAAAAGTGACAGGTATAAGCATTTTGCAGAAAGCTTGATGGAAATGAATTAGGTCATTCTCAGTGAATTATCATGGAAACAAAGAATAGAGTTCCATGTGTTCTCCCTCATGAGCTGAACTTGATCAAG
>NW_007145190.1:0-916 GCF_000164805.1 Carlito syrichta
ACTTTTTTAATCTAAAGATAGTTACAGTCCCATGGTTGGGGACAGAAATGTTCATTTTGAAGGGATTGATTTCTAAAAAGGGCGCACTATTCCCATTATAACTTCCTGTACTATTAATACGTGAGATTCCATTGTACATTTGGTTTCAACTTTGACACTACTACATTTCTCACATAAATGCTGAATGTTTTATTCAGCATACATTGAAACATGTTGAGATTCCAGATGTGTATCCTCCTAACTCAACTAAACACTGAGGATCAGAGTACCTATGTGGCTATTCAGAAGACAGAATGCATAATAAATCTTAACAATTGCCGAAGAAAAACTGTATAATAATTTAACATATCTTTGTCCTTTCTTGAAACTTTTGTACATATTCTTGGGACACGCTGTATTTTCTGCTAGTGAATTTTAATTTAAACTTACAGATATGCAATCCCTACTCGAAAGTTTACCCTACCTATCACAATGAAATATAAAATCACATTTCCCATGTATTTTAAACCAATTTCTATTTTTCAAAGTGTATTTCCACTGAATCCCCGAGGATTTTCTCTACCGAAGACATAATGGTGTACTTTTCAACAATGTCTCAGATTATTCTGATACTTTTTATCCACAAGCCTTGAAAATCATGCACACACACAAAAATAGACCATCGGGAGACCTATGTTTATAAACCAAAATAACATGGAGAATTTTTATAGAAGTATTTGGGCTCCTCATTTATATAAAAATTTAGATAATTGAAAATTCTAGAAAACTGACTTTGATGTTAGTGAAGCAATGTTCAAATCCTAAGAGACAAACGGCTCAAAGGCTGGAAAATAATATGAATACATCCAGAGTGTCTAAACCAAGAAAGTGATGAAATATTATTAGCTTCTGCTATGACCAAACTCCAACAAGTCTC
>NW_007145191.1:0-748 GCF_000164805.1 Carlito syrichta
ATCTAGACAAAAATAGAAAAAAATACAATTTTAATTAAGCACAGGACTCTCTGAAAGGAGAGTCTAGTCTAGTTTAATTGCTCCTTCACTCATTTCCCTAACTTATGATTTTACTTGAGGACCTAGGGTTTCTGTCCATTACCAGCATGAACTGGCTTTATGGTCTTGGTCTATGGTCCAACCTCACTGAGTCCCATCTCTAAAGTAAAGCAATGTCTCTCAGATATGGGGAGATAATTAGATATATTAATATAACATGTCTATGTTTGTCTGAAAAGATGTTGTATTGTGAATGGAAACTGCCAATAATTGGACCTGTCCTCTCACCCCATCCTTCTACTGCCTGATTCAATAAAAACTCAAGAAATGTCAAAGGTCCCTTCCAGAATGATACAAATTTTACCATAATCCTACCAGTGTCTGAAGAAATTTTCATGGATAAAGAATGAGAATCCCCACATAATTAGATTTTGGTATCTTACTACATGCCACCTGGCCTAAACCAAGAGCAGTCCTGGACCTGGACACTGATAAATTTGCAGGGCTTAGCCACCACTCCTGCCAATGCTCTCAGTTCTGTGGGAAAGTGGACACCAGTGCTTTCAAGCTGCTGAATTGGGTATCCACCAAGAGGGGAGCTGTTATTGAAGTTGAGAGGGACCAAAATTGCTGTTGAGACTCAGAAGTCCAGGAACCAATGACTAAAATGAGGAAGGAGCTCCAGTAACCTCAACAAGATGTAGATGCC
>NW_007145192.1:0-746 GCF_000164805.1 Carlito syrichta
TTCTCAAAAAATGTACATGACTTCTACTAAGGGCTAAACAAGAATCAGGGTTTCGAAAAAATCTTGGAAATGAATTCTTTATTTACAGGCAACTACATTACTTTTGCTAAGAAAAAAAGGGAATCTGATTTAAACGAATCCTCAATCCCAAACCTCTGTAGAGCATCTTGGAATGTGCTAAATAGGAATCAGAGTTTCGACGCAGGGTGTATCTAATGAGAGTACTATAATACAGGAAAATACACAGCCCTTGTCAAGGAAGAGAAAGTATTGGGGTTATAACTGTCCACAGTCCTAAGAATGAACAGGCCATTTGCTGTTGCCTAAACAATAATCAGTGTTCAGAAGCAGGAGCATAGTTAATAGAAGTACTCATATACAGAATCTTCACGATCACTAACTAAGGAGAAAAAAGAAACCTGTTTTACATGGTTCCTCCATCCCAACATCTACTTGACCTCTTGCTAATAGCAAAACACGAATCAGGGTTTCCAAGCAGAATTCTGGGAAAAGGGAGTCCTCATATACAGGACATTACATGGACCCTCGCAAAGGAAGAATAAGGAATCTGTGATACACTAATCCACATTCCGAAAAATTCTCAGGGTGTCTTGCTGTGGTATAAACAAGAATCAAGGTTTCGAGCTCGTCTCATGTTTTGGAGATATTTGGCTTGTGGGTATTAAGAATCAGTCATTTCAGGACTCCAGCAACATTCTGGTCCTCTTGAGAATTATAATCGGGTA
>NW_007145193.1:0-799 GCF_000164805.1 Carlito syrichta
CCTTTAGGCATAGGAACTATTTCTTAGGTGCAGAGCTCTGGTTGGGTGCGGGGCTCTTAGCCAGGTGCAGGAACTTCTTCACAGGAGTTGGGTCTCTCCCTAAGTGCAGTGGCTTTCCATCAGGTGCAAAATATTTCCCTCAGGAGCAGGGGCTCTTCATAGCTTTCTGGACTCTCCCTCAGGGGCAGGGCCTCTCACTCAGGTGCCAAGATCTCTCACAGGTGCATGGGTTCTTCATCAAGTTCTAGGCTTTCCCTCGGGTACAGGAGTCTTTTTCAGGTGCAGGGCTCTCCTTCAGGGGTGAGGCTCTTGCTCTTCATTAGGTGGTGGGCTCTGCCTCAGGTGCAGGGCTGTATCTGCTACAGGGCTCTCCCTCTGATGCATGCCTGTTCCTCAAGGGCAAGTCTCTCTCCCTGATACAGGAACTCTTCATAGGCTGCAGAGTTCTCCACTAGATGGAAAGGCACTCTCTCAGGTGAAGAGAGTCTCCCTCATGTTCAGGAGGACTTCCTCAGATACAGGGCACCCTCTCAGGAGAAAGGACTCTCCCAGTGCAGGGGCTCTCCATCAGGTATAGGGGCTCTTCCTCAGGTGCTGAATTCTTTCTCAGGTGCAGGGGCTCTTTCTTAGGTTCAGGGCCTCTTCCTCCAGTACTGGACTCTCACTCAGCATCAGAGGCTCTTCTTGAGGTGTAGGACTCTGCCTTTGGTGCAGGAGCTCTTCATCAAGTGTGGGAGCTATCCCTTAGGAGCAGAGGCTGCTCCTTCAGTTGCAGACATCTTCTATGTTCAGAGGTTCT
>NW_007145194.1:0-746 GCF_000164805.1 Carlito syrichta
TTGAATATATTTTATTTATATCTAAATGGGCACATGTTATTTGTAGCCACATTTATTGGTCCACTCATTTTTACTTTTCATGCTTGGAAAAAGATTATGCTGATAAATTTTACTTGGTATAGGACCTGTGTCTTAATTAAGTCTGCTTTAGTAGGTGAATTTTACTTCTAGTCTGAAGACAGTAAAAGTAAATTAGTTAAATATAGGATTCACAAACTATTTAAGCTGTTAATATTTTACTGATTTTTCAGGGTAGATTGATACATCTGTTTTAATCTCTTCTTTCATTTCTAAAAATTGACATTTATCTCAAATATCTGTTTTGTTGTCTCTCAGCATCTAGTTGGGAGGGTAGCACTTGAACTAAAGTTAGATTGCAAATTGGTACTTTCTCTCATTATTATTCTCATTGTGTTATACAAATAAACAAACTTTTAGCACATCAGCTGTAAATCAAGCATTTCATAGTTTCTGACATTCCACAGTAAATCATGAGCTGCAAAAAAAATACTGAAGTAATTTTATTTTTGAAATTCTTGCATTTGGTGAATAGTTTTAGTTTATCTCAATCCTATTCATTATTTACTGCAGAGAAACATCTGATCCTTAACTTTGATTTATTAAAAAATAACAGGACAGAAAATGATAGCATTATATAGTCGCCAATATGTATATACCAAAGAGCAGTTGCAAAAATAATTATTTTTTGTTTAAATTTCTGATTGTAGGTTGACTCTCAGCCATAA
>NW_007145195.1:0-806 GCF_000164805.1 Carlito syrichta
ATCCTTGCTGAGACTTGAGACTACAGATAAAGAAAACTATGGCAGGATTTTAATAATCATAATAGGCAATAATCACCAAAGAACCCTGATTGGAACTAATTAAACCTTGAGAAAATTAGAAAAAGTAAGCAAACAAATGAAAGTGAGGGGAATCTGTGTGTTTGTCCAGGCACATGTGTCTTCAAATTATGTATGCAAATATTGTGAGGGAGAGACAAAAGAAAAATCCTCATCTCCCGTAATGGAAAATCACAAGGTAATAGAAAAATTAATAAAGAGTTGAAAAGTTCTTTATGATCTAGACATATTCAGGAAGCTTCAGAATATGTAAAAAGCCTGAAAACAATGATTTATTTTGAATTACAAATTTTAAATATCTTGAGATAAAGTTTTAGTTTTATATAATATCTAGCTGAACTATTATGATAACTTTAATGAAATAGTAATGATAGGAAAAGCGTGAAGTAGCAAAGACCAGAGTTTCTTCTGACATCAATAACCAAAACAAGGGGCAAACATATGAAATAACACCACTCTCAACATCAGGCAATGAAATCAGTGATTATTGAGTAATAAGAAACTGATGATTTATGCTCTAAAAAACGCGCTATTCTCTTACTTGGAAAAAGATGCAGGAACAATTTGTAGAGAGGGAAAACCTAGGTTGAGCCACCTGTTCCTTCTGAGTTGGGAGACAGAGATGGGACTCCAAGAAATCCAGGGAGCCTAGGATTTGTGTGGCACAGTGCCAAGATGTTAGCTACACAGGGGGGGTCTGGACACCTGTAGAGGGTCCTAATATTCAG
>NW_007145196.1:0-887 GCF_000164805.1 Carlito syrichta
TTGGATGTAACTCTGTCATAAGGTGAATACTGTAAATCCTTCCCCTTCCTTGTCTCTTTTTATTTTGAGAAGGGACAAGGGTTTTGCACTTGCCAAATGTTTACCACCTACTTTTAATGGTAACCAGGAATCATGGAATCCACGAACCTAGGAAACTTCTGGGCATCTGTCTTTTGATATACATAATTTGGAATCCAAATCAACCAGAAAAATCAGGGAATCTTAATGAGAATTAAAAGGAAATCCGGTTCTTGGTGTTCTCATTTTCCGGAATCTACAGGTCATCTTGATAAGGTTTAATCAGCAATTTTGGCTTCTGCGTCCCTACATTTTCAGAACTACTTGCTCCGTGGATACGCTAAATCTGTCATTACACATCCTCAGGCTCTTTCTGGTTCTCATGTTAGGTGTAATCAACGATTTGGCCATAGAATTCCTTTTGTTTCCTGGGACCATCTACGACCATAATCATATTCCCCAGAATCAAAAGTTATATTGGTACAAAATTCCTCTAGTCAGGTGACCTCAATGTACAGAAAATTCTTGTGGGTGGGCATGTAGGAATTGAGGTTTTGGTTTGGAATATTCCACATTTTGGGGACGTCTGGTGAAGGGGAACCAGGAATCTTGGATTCCAGTTCCCAAAGAACATTATGGACGTCTTTCTCTTGATATCCAAAAAACTGGAATTCTCGTTCACCAGGAACTGTCTAGGAATCATGCAGAGTAAAGCAGGAGAATGGGTAATGGAGGTCGTCATATGCAGGAAACTACACGTCATATTGCTAAGAAAGTATAAGGAATCTTTCTTATATGTGTCCTCATCCCAAAAACTACAGGCCGTCTTCCTAAGATGTAACCACGAGTCACGTTTTGAAGTAGGAATC
>NW_007145197.1:0-531 GCF_000164805.1 Carlito syrichta
GAGAACATTCATAAACCCATGCAAGTATAACATTTATTGAATTCCCCCTGCTACTGAGAGCAGTCTAAGACATTTTGGCCATGAGACATGTTTCTTTGACTACTCTTCTTTATCACTTTTCATTCCTTAGGGAGAAGAGATAACCCTTGGCTTTACAGCCCCTGGCCTTTGTCAGGAATTGTTTTCTTACTCATCTTGATGGTCTCACCTCTAGACTTTTGATCCAGGCCCAAGTCTGTTTCTTCTGGGAATAGCTGGGTCCTCTACAGGGTTTATACTCTGGAACAGCTTCTTCTGACCTCCCACCGACAACAGAAAATACCTCATCTCTTAGGGGAAATATGTGTTTTTTTGTTTTGTTTTTGTTGCTGTTGTTTTTTTTCCCAGCCACAGTTATCAGCATTAGAAATCAGGTCATGACCCACCCTCCTTCAGTCTTCTTGAACCCTGAGACTCTGCCTCTGTGTGCTCCCCTACACGTCATGGCCATTGAACGATAGGCACATTGATTTCAGACATTCAGTCTTGTTA
>NW_007145198.1:0-790 GCF_000164805.1 Carlito syrichta
GTTTACCTCCTAATCCAGAAACAACTGCTGTAATCTTAGATTGATTTCGTAACTTGGGATCAGGAAGGCCCACATAATTAGGACGTATTCTTAAAGGGGATCCAGCAATCTTGGCTTCCAGGGCCCTTCTGACCTTTTGGGTGAATGAATATTGGTATATAAAAGTGTTATAAAGGTCTTTCACGTCTCTGGTTAGGAAGATGCCAAGGTACTGCTGGTGGGAGTGTAAACTAGTGCAACCTCTGTGGAAAGCAGTGTGGCGATTCCTAAAAACTCTAAAAATTGACCTTCCATATGACCCTGCAATCCCCCTACTGGGAATATACCCTGAAGAACTCAAATCACTCTATAAAAAAGATACCTGCACACGTATGTTTATCGCAGCGTTGTTCACAATAGCAAGAACCTGGAAACAACCATGCTGCCCATCAAAAGAGGACTGGATTAAAAAAATGTGGTACATATACACGATGGAATACTACGCAGCCATAAAAAAGAACAAAATCATGAATTTCGCAGCAACCTGGATGGAACTAGAGTCTATAATACTGAGTGACCTCACACAGAAAAAAAGATCAGAATATCACATGTTCTCACTCATATAATGGACCTTGAACATCCAATGTAATACTATAAGAAAATGACTGACGGTACTAGGAAACTATGGGGGGGAGGGAGATGGGATTAACAGTAGCAAAATATCTGTCTGGGGCTGGGAAAAACACCTCTTATCACAGGGTGTCTGAATGAAACGTAATTGTACACCTAACCCCTTAACTGTACCCCACAA
>NW_007145199.1:0-6825 GCF_000164805.1 Carlito syrichta
TACTCTGAGTCTGTCATCTGTCAAAGAAATGAACATTCAAACCAGAAAACACATTAGAAAATGCTGTAGAACAGCATTTGTGTCCTAAATCAGAGAGGTGGGGGCAGTTGCATTTGTGATAGTAAAGGAATTCGAAGCACTTGGTATGGGCTGTAGTAATCAAGAAAGGTTTCATGAGAAAAGTGATTTATATGTAGATTCTGGAGGGTAAGATTGAAAAAGAAACTCACAGCACTTAAAAGTGGAGTTATCGTCATAGCTGTTCAAATAAACATTAACCGACTGAATATCAGAAGGGAATAACTTACAAGGGAAATGGTAAGGCATGTGGGGAGAGAGGTTCAAAGGTGGGGGACAGTGTGGAGTATGAGCTTCCTGGTAGAAAGAATTCTGAAAGGACCAGAGGTCTTTGTGCTATGCTATATTGCTGTTCATTAAGATTTGCTGCACACTCTCCCACCCGCCACTCCTTCCCTCTTGAAGTCAAACATGCTCAGGTAACTTGTTCTGGCTAGTGACAGACATCACTTTCTGGTGGACACTAAGACCACTGTGAGTTTTGCCATGCTTTTTCCCTCCCTGCCCACCAAGACACCTGCAATTCTCCAGCAGCTTCTCTAGTAGCCCAGGTCCTTTGTGAGAATGATGACATATATCTATATCTATATCTATATCTATATATATAGTTTTAATTCAAGTTTGTTACACGGTGAGGTTTGGAAGGCTTCTATTTAATCTATTACCCAAGTAATTGACGTGGTATCCTATGGATAATTTTAAATCCTTACCCCCTTTCTACCCACCCTTCAGATTCCCCAGTGTCATCTCATTTTTTTTTTTTTGAGTTGGAGTCTCACTCTGTAGTCTAGGCTCAGGGGATCCTTCCACCTCAGTCTTCCAAGTAGCTAGAACTACAGGCATGTGCTAACACGCCTGGTTTATATCTTGATTTATTATAGATATGAGGTCTCAGGAAGTTGCCCAGGTTGGTCTCGAACCTCTGGGTTCAGACAGTCCTCTGGCCTCAGCCTCTGAAAAAGTTGGGATGACAGGCTGAGTCACGGCACTTGGCCATCATCTCATCTTTATGTCTATATGTACCTAGTGTTTAGCTCCTCTCATATTAGTGACAGAATTTGGTATTTGGTTTTCTTTCTGCATCAATTTGCTTAGGATTATGGCATCTAGCTGTGTCCATGGTGTTGCAAGAGACATGACTTCAATTTTTATGGCTGTGTAGCATTCCATAGTGTATCTGTACTGTTTTTTCTTATTCAGTCCACTGCTGATGAGCACCTAGATTGATTTCCTTTCTTTTCTACTATGAATACTGTCACAACATACATATGTGTGCAGGTATGTTTTGATGAAAGGATTTGTGTTTCATTGAATATATACCCAGTTTTGGTATTGCTGGGTTGCATGGTGAATCTATTTTTTTTTTTTTTTTTCATTTTTTTTCACTGTTTCTTTTTTTTTTTATTGTGAAGTTGTGGGTAAAGTTAAGGGTTAGGTATACAATTGCGTTTCATTCAGGTACCCTGTTGATATGGGGTGTTTCCCCGTTCCCAAACAGATATTTGCTACTGTTAATCCCATCTCCCTCCCCCCCATAGTTTCCCAGTACGGTCAGTCATTTTCGTATAGTATTGCATTGGATGTTTAAGGTCCATTATATGAGTGAGAACATGTGATACTCGGATCTTTGTTTCTGTGAGAGGTCACTCAGTATTATAGACTCTAGTTCCATCCAGGTTGCTGCGAAATTCATGATTTTGTTCTTTTTTATGGCTGCGTAGTGTGAATCTATTTTTAAATCTTTGTGCAAACTCCAAACTGCTTTGAAAAGGGATGCAAAGCTGTCTTTCTTACCAACAGTATATAGGTGTTCTTTTTCTGCACAACCTCCTCAATATCTGTCATTTTTTGACTCATTAACAATAACCATCTTTCTAGTGAGAGATGACATCTCATTGGGAATATGAGGCATTTCTCTCATGATTAGTGATGTTAAGCATTCTTTTCATTTGTTTGCTGGCTGCTTGTATGTTTTATATTAAAAGGTGTCTGTTAATGCCTTTACCCATTTTTTAAATGAGGTTATTTGGTTTTTTCTCTTGGGGATTTTTTAAAGTTTCTTACTGACTGAAAATCATGCCTTTGTTGGATGCATAGTTTGCAAATATTTTCTCCCATTTGTTGGTTTGTCTATTTACTCGGTTCAAAGTTTCTTTTTGCTATGCACAAGCATTTTAGTTTAATGAAGTTCTACTTGTCAATTTGTGTGTTTGCTACAATTGCTTTTGAGTATTCAGACATAAATTTGTTGCCTGGGCCAATACCTTGCAGTGTGCTTCATGGGTTTTCTTCTGGGATATGTATAGTTTATGGTCTGACATTCCTGTCCTAAACTCATCTCGAGCTCATTTCTGCATGTGGTGAGAGGTGGGCCTTGAGCTTCATCCTTCTGCATATGCTCAGCCAATTCTCCCAGAACTATTCATAGAAGAGAGTGTCCTTTCCTCAATGATGATTTCTGTCTACTTTACCAAGATCAATTGGTGTTGGTTGTAGGTGAGCAGGTTTATTTCTGGGCTCTCTGTTCTGTTGTTTTGACCTATGTATCTATTAGGAAAGCTTTTTCAAAGCTACAACAAGACAAGGAGGTGCACTCTCACCACTTTTTAAATATAGTGCTGGAAGTCCTGGTCAGAGTAATCAGGCAAGAGAAATAAATAAAATGTATCCAAGTAGGAGAAAAGAAAGTCAAATTCTCTCTCTTCTCAGAGGATATGCTTCTATATTTAGAAAACGGTAAAGATGTCACCAAAGTAATTCTAGATTTAATATATGACCTCAGTTAAGTCTCAGAATATAAAATCAAAGTTCAAAAATTAGTAGCATTTCTATATGCCAACACCATTCTACCTGAGAACCAAATCAAAAACGCAATCACTTTTACAATAGACACACATACACGCACACCTGGAAATAATTTTATCTAAGAAGATGATACATGTCTACAATTGGGAAGACAAAACATTGTTAAAAAATAAAAGAGATGCAAACAAATAAAAAATATCCCATGTTCATGAATTGGAAGAATCAACATTACTGAAATGTTTGTACAGCCCAGAGCAATCTGCAGACTCAATGCAATTTCTATCCACCCACCAGTGCCATCTTTTACAGAATTAGAAAAACAATTCTGAAATTTACATGAAAGCAAAAAAGAGCCCAAATAACCAAATAATATATAATCAGAGAGATTTTTAGGAAAGGAGAACCACTATCGTACAATTAATTCCCAATTGTCAAAATTCAGACATTTCATGAATTTTGATAATATTGACTCTATTTCAAAAAGCATTCTTTTTGATACCTGCACTCACATGTCAATTGCTGCACATTTCACAATTGCACAGATGTAGAATCAACCTACTTGTCCAGGAGTCGATCAATGGATAATAAAAATGTGATACACACACACACACACACACACACACATACTGTGGAATACTATTTAGCTATCAAAAAGAATGAAGCAATATCATTGACAGCAACCCGGATGAACTTGGAGCCCATCATCCTAAGTGAACAAACTCAGAAACAAAAAAAAAAAATCACATGCTCTCACTTATACATGGGAGTTAAATTAAGAATCCTCTCAAGAGGTTAAACTAGGTTCCAAATAATAATAATAATCCCAAAGAGACAGAAAATTATATAATGGACACTTAGAAGGGGAAGACACAAGGAGTATAGGGATGAAAAATTACCTGTTAGGTACAAGGTGCCCATGTGGAGGTGGTGGACACAACTAAAGACCGGAACACAAACTATTTATGCTTCCTAAATTTATGGAAATACAGGTCAGGCACGGCGGGATTATGCCTGTTGTCCCGCACTTTAGGAGCCTGACACAGGATGATCACTTCATCTCTGGAGACCAGTCTGGGCAACATAGACCCCAACACTACAAAAAATCAGGCAGTTATGGTGGCACAAGCTGTGGTCCCAGCTACTTAAGCGGCTGTTGTGGAAGGAATATCTGCGACTGGAAGGTGGATGCGGTGGTGAGCTCTGATCATTCCATTGCATTCCACCCTGCAGGAAGAAAGGTGACTCTATCTCCAAAAATAAAATAAAATAATAATGATATTAAGTCATCTTTTTAATAAAATAAAATTTTATAAAGGTTAAAATGTTTTAAAAACTATTTGTTAAAAATTTTTTGTGTGTGTGTCAGAGTCTAACTCTGTTGTCCAAGCTGCAGTGCAGCGGCAAAATCATGGCCACTGCAGCCCCAACCTATTGGGGTCATGTGATCCTTCTGTAAGGCTAAGAGCCTTCCAAGTAGCTGGGACTGTAGGTGTCACCAACAGTGCTGCATAATTTTAACAAAACTTATTGTGGAGCTGAGGTCTTGCCAAGTTGCCCAAGCTGGTCTTGAACCCCTGGGTTCATGCAATAGCTCCAACTCTGCCTCTCAAAGTGCTAGGTGTGAGCCACTCTGCCTGACTGTTTTAAAAATATTTTTGTGATATGCTTTAATAAATGTCATCTGCACACGTTACAATTAAACAAAAGTAATAAGAAGTTATTTCTCAGGGCCTTTCTTAGAAAAAGTTGGGAAATAGTATAATGTAAACTATTTTGCAAATGACATTGACCCTTTCTCGATTTGCCCCACTTTCAGTCTCTGTAACACTGAAGAGTGACTTCACTCCTACTAATGGAAACTGGTAAATTAATATCACCATTGGCAGCCAAAATCCAAATAACAGATACCAGTGAACAAGAGATAGATCCACCAAGAAGCAAGTGAAGAAAAAAAGACAGTGAAGAAAGTGGCTGTTAATACAGCATGCCGGGGTCGGTGACTCACACCTACAATCCCAGCTCTTTGGAAGAAGGCTGGAGGATTGCTTGAACCCATGGGTTCAAACCAGTCAGGAAACATGATGAGACCTCTTCTCTACAATAACCTAAAAAATTAGCTGGGCATGGTGATGCACACCTGTGGTTCCAGCTACTTGGAAAGCTGAGTCAAAAGGATCACCTGAGCCCGGCAAGTGGAGGTTGTGGTGGCCATGAGCATGCCACCGCACTCCAGCCTGGGCGACAAAGTGAGACTCCTACTCAAAAGAAAAATGTTGATACAGAAGCATGTAAATGATGCCTTCTTCACTGGACAGGACTCAGTGTCACTGCAGCTTCTGTTGGAATAGGGCCAAGCAGGAATGACAAGCAGGTTGATGCCCCTTTGTGGTGTTGTTTTCAGGACCAGAACGGGGTGTAAATAAGAAGGTGGCATATCTCTGAGAGCTGAAGCAGTAATTCCAAAGCAGGGAGCCCAGGCAAAGCTTCTCTTCAGTTACAGCTATCATATTACATTCTGAGGCAGAGTAGGTATTTATTCAGCAGACAGGGTGAGGTGAACAGCAGATATGATATGGTGTAAAAGTCCATGCATTGTGACTAGGGTAGAACTGAAGACACACCAGAGTAACTTTTTCTTTCTTATTCAACCAAGGGGCCCAACTATTCACCTCCAGTGTTTCAAGGCTTTCATATTCATCAGCTGAGCTTCCTGGAGAAGTCTTCCAAAGGGCCTTTCCTTGCTTTCTGGTTACACATTAGTGACTCTCCACAGCATGAGGCACATTAGCTGCTCTGGTTATTCTGGGATCAGGGGAAGTGCATAGCCTGGAAAGGGCAGGACAGGATTCTCTGAAGACAGCACTCAACTCTCTCTTGCTAGAGATGCAGGTTACAGGCATTTGTCCAAATCTTATGTTTCAGGAAAAGAAAATCTAATGCCATATGTTGTGACCTATAAGTGGGATTTTTTTGGTTTTTGAGTTGGAGTCTCACTCTGTCACCCAGGCAGGACTGCGGTGGCAGTCTCACAGACACCACAGATGTGACCTCTGAACTCAGGCAATCCTTCCACCTCAGCATTCCATGTAGTTGAAACCATAGGTGCATGCCACCATGCCTGGCTAAGTTTTTGATTTATTGTAGAGATGAGGTCTTGCCAAGTTGCCCAGGCTACTCCTGAACCCCTGAACACACACAATTCTCTTGCCTTGCCTCCCAAAGTGCTGGGATGTCAGGCTTGAGCCACCACACCCGGCCAATAAGTGGAAGTTACACGAAGAAATTGCAAAGGCAAATAGAATGACATAGTGGACATTGAAGACTCAGAAACTGGAGGGTCCATAGTCATGAAAAATTACCCACCAGGTAGAGTGCACACAAGTGTGCTGGAGGGTACACTTAAAGACCAGGCTTTTTTACACTAATAAAATTCATCCATGTAAGCAAAAATTATTTGCAGCCCCTGAAGCCATTAAATTTTTTTTATCTGTTCAAGAACTGTATATTTTCTTTTATGTGTTATAATTTAATCTTAAAGTAATTAAGTATCCTCCCAAAAGATGAGTTGTTTTATTCTTATCATAATAATCAACATCATGGAAATGAGAAATGTACAAAAATCGTAGGACAGGTGAGTATGATATATTAATTGCATCCCCAAGAGCACGCAGAATCCCTTCAGGCCTGTTGGGATTGTCCCTGTGTTTCTGGTATGAGTTTTTTTGTGTGTTTTGTTTTTTTCAGAGTATTGTACACTCTTCTTTACAGCCATCATGATTCCCAAGTCCAAAAAAAAAAAGAAAGGTTGCACATCAAACCTACGGATTAATTATTGAATATTTAAAAGTTATCATTTCAAATTGATAAGTTAAAATAATTTGCAAGATACAGCATTTATGTTATATTACAACATCCATTGTTCTGGATGTGTGTGTGTGTGTG
>NW_007145200.1:0-809 GCF_000164805.1 Carlito syrichta
GGATCCTACAGCGTATGCTTAAAATTTTAATAGGGCAGCTATCATGTCATGCGTTTTTAGAATTTTTTTTTAAAAAGGATACACACTCTTAACTATTTACCAAAAAGAGAGAAAGAAAGAATGAAAGAAAGAAAGAATGAAAGAAAGAAAGAAAGAAAGAAAGAAAGAAAGAAAGAAAGAAAGAAAGAAGGAAAGAAAGAAAGAAAGAAAGAAAGAAAGAAGGAAAGAAAGAAAGAAAGAAAAAGAAACAGCTTGCATTGCACCCTTCATCAACCTCAGCTCCATGGCTCTATGCAGGCATGGCTTGGCCTCTGGACACCATTCTCTCAGGTGTCTAATATTCTTCTTAGCATTTTTGAGTTGGAGTCTCACTCTGTCACCCAGACTGGAGTGCATTGGCATGTTTATGGTCACCCCAGCATCGACCTGCTGGGCTCCAGTGATCTTTCTACCTCAGTGTTCCAAGTAGCCGGAACCATAGACATGGTTAATTTTTGAGTTATTATTGAGATGAGGTATCACCATGTTGCCTGAGCTGGTCTCGAACCTGTGGGCTCCAGCAATCTACTTGCTTCAGCCTCCCAAAGTGCTGGGATTACAGGTTGAGCCACTGTGCCCAGCCAGCATTATTTTTTTTACGTCATATTGCCCTACAAACAGTATGAGTTACTAAAGCAGAGTGAGTTACTAGAGGTTTGTAGTGTCTAAGACTTTCAAGCACACAGACTTTCCAAGACACAAAGCCAGACCTTTGATATGCATAGCAGATTGCAAAACTGGCCACAATGTCCACCTCTTGCAACCTTGGT
>NW_007145201.1:0-775 GCF_000164805.1 Carlito syrichta
ATGGGATCCTGGGATGGGCAAAGCTTCTCCCTCGGATACCAGGCCTCAAGGGTTCAGTGTCAAGTTAAAAAAAATCAGCTCCTGTTGAGGGGAGGAAAACCAGAATATGATTGTTGAGAAGTGGCTCCTGCTGCTGGCAGCCTGGGCAGTACTGAGCAGGGCTGAGAATGGGGTGGGGCAACTGAGATCTGAGAGCCAACTCAAGGCCCAGCAGGCCCTGAGTCCCTGCTTCCAGGGATGCAAAAAAGACATGGAGGGGCTGTGGTGGCCTCAGGGAGTTAATGACAGAACTGGCTCAAGCCTAATGTACCCCTAAGAACCCTGCCCTTGGCCCAGGCCTCAGACCGCAGGTCCACAGACATGGGGGAAATGTGCTCAAACCATCAAAAATGAGGCCACCTTCCCTGGGATGCCACCAAGTGCCAGTTGCTTTGTTCGGGAGATGCATTTGCCAGGACAAGTGCTTTGCATTGTGAAGACATCAGAACCTTCCACAGCCTGGGCAGTACACTGAGAGTCAGGGATTTGCACAGTCTGGGGCTGTGTGGAATATGAGACTGGCCTTAAGGTTTGGACAAAGACTGTTTTATATGGTTCTGTTACCCCCTGGCACATCACTGGAATCTGTGAGTTCAGGGCTCCCCATTTTCAGCATCTGGCTTGCCTATGGTCATCCTGGCCCTAAGCATGACTCCAGGTTGGAGTCAGCTTGTGTTCTTCACAAGTCCATGGATAAGACTCAAAATATTTCACAATCAACACAACTGGGCTTCAG
>NW_007145202.1:0-4914 GCF_000164805.1 Carlito syrichta
AAAAGTAAGTAAAAAAGACTTTCAGTACTGACTGATATTACTTATTTCTCCCTGCTGTTCACTGGACTTTTGCAGATTTTGTCTTTTGTTATTAGTGAGCTTTATGGAAATTTTCTGGTAGGTATCTGCAGGGCTGTCAAGTTGAGAAGGCTACCTCCTAGTTTTGGCTTGCTATGAATTTATCATGAATAACTGATGAGTTATCAAATATTTGTAGCACATATTGAAAGATCTGTGTTAATGTATTAAATTTCATGATGAACTAATCTATATTGAACTATTCTTGCCTTCTTAGAATACACATACTTAGTCACAAGTTGTATTTTCTTTTAACAGTGCTAGATTTCATGAGCCAGCAGTTTAATTAAGATTTTTGAATCTATGACTATAAGAAAGACTGACAATTTCTTAACTACACATATATGAATATATGTGTTCATACATATATGAAGAGGAAAAAAGAGTGAAAGAGAGAATCATTTCATGTGATAACATTGGCATTTAATAAATAAATCAGCAACAGAAAGGTATATTATTCAGTGTGTTAGAAACTGGTTAACAACTTCCAAAAAAGACTTTTTTGAGACAACTTCTGGTTTCCAGTCCAGCACATGAAAAGACCATAAGTTGTCACTCTAATCCTCACAGGATAAAAGCGGAAAAAAATTAGTTCCACTTGAGAGCTGAGATCATAGGGAAAAAAAAAACCCAAAACAACTTCTGTTCTCAGAATTAGAAAGAGGAATAGTTGGCTACAGAGAATTACATTTTACCATAATGGAAACCTCCATGGGTTCCAGTATCAGGACAGAAAATTTTAAAATTTAATTGATATTTTGCTGGAGGCACAGTGTAGACAAAGTTGGAAGCTTAAATCTATAGGGGACTGGTTTAGGAGGAGTTCTTGTGAGTTTTACCTTCAGGAATCATATCGGGTTCTCACAGTAAAGACTGAAGAAAACTCCATCCCCAACTTGTGATTCTGATAGGAATGGGGAAAGGAACCATTTTTCCCTAAAAGATATACCCTCAAAGGTAACTATTATACTGGAGCCTAAGTGTCTGGGCTTCTACCAGGGCCTAATCAATGTGAGTGAGTAAAATCTCAACCCCAGGTTTTCAAACCTTCATGAACCACCTGAAGGGGAAGAGGGCAGCTGAGAAGCACTTGTGAAGTTCATAGCCTAGGAAGACAGGCTCAATAAAAGACTGAGACCTAATCATAGGACTGTGAGCCCTCCCTTGCCCCCCCAAACATACCCCTTACCACTATATCAATAGGGCTCCTGTATAATTCCAGGTGACTACAGAAAAAAGAATAGCAAATCAGATCATATTTAAGGAGGCTCTAGGAAAAATAAAAAGCAGGAGAGACAAAAACAAAGACACTAGAGAAAATTATATCCTTTCACAACTACAGATTCAGCAAACAGTAAGCACAGTCTAACTCTCAACCAGATAAACATAAAATGTCATGATAAAGACCTATCAACCTTAGTTCCTTTTATGCAATTCATTGTATCTAATTTTCTCCTCAAAACTACAAGATATACTAAAACACAATTTTAAGAAATAAAGCAAGCATCTGAACCAAACTCAGATATGGCAGTGATATTGGAATTATCGGATGAAAAATTTAAAACAACTAACATTAATATGTCAAGGGGTCTAAGGGAAAACAAGAACAATGCATGCAAAACAGATGGGTCATGTAAAGCAGAGAGATTGAAATGCTAAGAAAAAATAAAAAAGAAAATTATAGAAATAAAAAACCCTGTAACAAATGTGAAAAATGTATTTAATAATTTCTATCAATAGACTGGATACAATAGAGGAAATTATCAGTGATATGAATGTAATAACAGTAGAAAATTTCCAAACTAAAGTGTAAAAAGAAAAAAATTAAAAAACAAAAGATACTATTCAAGAACTGTGGAACAATTACAATAGGTGTAAATTCTTATAATATCAGCAGAGGAACATAGAGGGAAAGAGAGAGAGGTATAGTATTTGAAGTAATAATGACTGAGAATTTTTCAAAATTAAAAACAGACACCAGACCATAGACCCAGGAAGCTCAGAGAAAAAAAGCAGAATAAACAACTATAATAATCCATACTTAGACAAATCATATTCAAACTGTAGAGAATAAAAGACAAAGACAAAATAGTCAAAGAAGCTGAGGGAGAGAGAGACCTTACCTTTGGAGAAGGAAAAATAAGAATTACATCAGACTTCTCTTTATAAACCATGGAAGCAAGAAGAAAATGGAATCCAATAAAGAATTGAAATAAAAATCCCACCAACCTATAACCAGATTATATCTGGATGCAGTGAAGTCATCCCTCAAAAGTAGAGGAGAAATAAAGACTTTCTCAATAATTGAAGGAATGTGCTGCCAGTAAACCTGCCTTACAAGATATGTTTAAAAAAGTGACACAGAAAAAAGATAGAAGTCAGAAACTAAGATCACATACAGAATGAAAACAAAGTTAAAATTTAAAAATACTGATTTTTATTTATCTGACAGATAACAATGTGTTCAAAATAATAACGGAGCAATGTATTTGGTGATTGTAGCTTGTGGGTAAATGAATGAATAACAGCAGTGATAATAAAGCATCGGAGGGAGGAATCAAGAATTCTCTGTAATAAACTATTTGCACTGCTCATAAAGTTGTATAGCATTATTTGAAAGCAGGCTCCAATTAGTTTTAAGCATATGTTGCAAACTCCAGGTCACCACTAAGAAAACAGTGCAATTGCTAGGAGTATAAATGCTAAGAGAGAAAAATATTGAACGAGATAAAATGCTCAATTAAGCAAGAAAAGGCAGAAAAAGAGTGCAATAAAAAACAAAGAAACAAATAGCAGGGGCAACAACTAGAAAATAATAATAAATATGATAGATATTAATCCAACTATATCAATAATCACTTTAGACATCAATGGTCTAAATGTATCAGTGAAAATGCAAAGACTATCAAAGTGGATAAAAAAATCAAGACTCAACTATATATTGTTCTTAACATGTAGTTGTTACAGAAACCCACTTTAACATAAAAAAGATAGATTAAAAATAAAGGAATGGAGAAAGATATACCCTGCTACCACTAAAGAAAAGAAATATGGAGGAGTTCTGTTAACTTCAGGTGAAGTTGACTTCAGAGAAAGAAAAATTGTTAGAATTAAAGAGGGTACTACATAATTGTAGAGTTTGATTTCCCAAGAAGACATAATCTTTAGTGTGCATGTGTCTAACAACCATACTAAAATATGTAAAGCAAAACCTGATAGAATTGCAAGGAGAGGCTAGGCTCACTGGCTCAGGCTTTAATTCCAGCACGTTGGGAGGCTAAGGCAAGTGGATTGCCTGAGCCCACATGTTCAAGGCCAGCCCAGGAAAGTGGGTGAGCCCTCATCTCTACAATAAATCAAAAGTTAGCTGGGCATGGTAGCACACACCCATAGTTCTGGCTACTTGGAAGGCTGAGACAGAAGGATTGTTGGAGCCCAACTCAAAAAAAAATTGTAAGGAGAAATAGATGAATGAACTATTATAGCTAGAAGATTTCAACACTTCTCTATCAGTCCCCATTAATTGACAGATCCAACAGATTTCCAGGTTGGAAATCAATTAGGAACATAGTTGAATTGAAAAAGCATTGTAAATTAACTTATCTAAGGATATTTATAGAATACTTCACCCAACAACAGCAAAACACACATTTTTCTCAAGCTCACATAGAATATTTACCAAGACAATCACATTCTGGGCTATAAGACACACACTAACAAATTTAAAAGGATGGAAATCATACAGTGATTTAAATTATAAATTATAAAGTGTATACAATGATTTCCATGACAAAAATCATTCAAATCATGATGGAATCACTAGAAATCAATAATAGAAAGATATCTGGGAAACACAAAGCATATGGAAATTAACACAATTCTAAGCAACACATGAGTCAAAGAATAAGTCTCAAGAAAAATTTTAAAATATTTTGAACTATATTAAAATGAAAATAGAACTTATTAAAATGTGTGGGATGCAGCTAAAGCAGTGATTAAACAGAAATTTAGAGCATAACCTGTCCATGTTACTAAAGAATAAAGATCTAAAATCAATAATCTAAACTTCTAATTTAGGAAACTTGAAAAAGAGCAATAAATTAAATCCATAATAAACAGAAAAGTGGAAAAATAAAAATTAAATCAGAACTCAATGCAATTGAAAATAGATAATCAATAGAAAACACCAGCAAGGCAGAAAGCTAGTTCTTTGAAAAGACAAAAAAAAGTTTAATAAGCTTTTAGCCACATTAACTAAGAAGAAAAAGAGAGAAGACCCCAATTACTAATATAAAAAAATGAAAGAGCCATTCACATTGATCCCACTTAAAGGATTATAAAGTACTAGTACTAGTATTATTAGTATAAATAAAGTTCTAGTATGAACAACTCTATATCCACAAACTTGACACCTTAAATGAAATGAAACAATTTCTTAAAAGAAACAATTTTCTAAAACTCACACAGGAAGAAATGTATCATGTGAATTGGCCTATATTTATTAAAGAAATTGAGCCAACAACAGTGAATAACCATTCAAAATAGAAAGCACCAGGACAAATAAATTCTACTAAACATTTAAGGGGAAATGATGCCAATTCTCTATACTGTCTTTCAGAAAATAGAAACAAAGGAAATTCTCTCATTCTCTTGAGCAATCAGTACCCTAATACTAAAACCAGAAACATTATGAGAAAGGAAAACAGCAGATCAATGTTTCTCATAAGCATGGATATTAAAAATCCTCAAAAATTACCAACAATTGAATCCAGCAACGAATAAAAAAAAATACATGACCACCAAGTAAGATTTATTGTAGGCTAAACATGTGAAAAT
>NW_007145203.1:0-831 GCF_000164805.1 Carlito syrichta
GGCTGACATTATACTTAATGGTGAGAACTAGAAGCTTTACTGCTGAGATTGAAAATAAGATAAAGAATGTCTACTCTCACTATTCCTATTCAAAATCCAGTATGATGTTGATTAGTTAGTATCATGTCCTAACTAATGTGATAAGAGAAGAAATTAAAATAAAAGTATACAGATTGGGAAGGAAGAAGTACACCATTCTTATTGTCAAGTGACATGACTGTCTATGCATGAAATCTCAAACAACCAATGAAAAATTGGAACTAATAAGCAATTCTAGCAAAGTTTCAGGATGAAGGTTTACATGCAAAAATTAATCACTTTTAAATGTACTGGTAATGAACAATTGAGATTGTAATAAAAAACACAAGACCATTTACATTACCATCAAAAAATGAAATACTTAGGTATAAATCTAAGAAAATATGAACAAGATATATGTTAGGAAAACCACAACCCTTGAAAAAAGAAATAAAATAAAATCTAAACTGAGAGATATTCCATGTTTATGGGAATATAGGGTTATAGGGTACCCCCATGCTGCCAAGATGTTAGTTCTTTCCAACTTGATCTATAGATCCAATGTAATCCCAATCCAAATCCCAGCAAGTTATTTTGTTGATATCAACAAATCGATTCTAGCATTTTCATGAAGAGGCAAAAATCTGGAATAGCCAACACAATATTGAAGGAGAATAAAGTGTCAGAGAACTGACATTACCTATCTTTGAGATGTTACTATAACACTACAGTAATCAAAACAGTACAATAGTATTGAAAGAATAAACAAATAGATCAATGGAACAGAATATAGAACAAACAACCGGGCTCGGA
>NW_007145204.1:0-764 GCF_000164805.1 Carlito syrichta
CAATGTTCCCCTAGCTAGACTGGCTAAGAAAAAGAGAGGAAAAGCCCAAATAAACACAATCAGAAACACAAAAGGTGAAGTCATATCTGACCCTGAAGTAATAAAAAAGATCATTAGAGTCTACTATGTACACTTGTATGGAAACAAACATGAAAACCTTAAGGAAATGGAGGACTTTCTGACATCACACAACCTGCCCAGATTGAAACAAGAAGAAATTGAGATCCTTAATAGACCAATAACAATCAAGGAAAATGACTATGTAATAAGAAAACTACCTACAAAAAAAAAAAAAAAAAGCCCTGGAACAGATGGCTTTCCAGCAGAATACTAGACATTTGAAGAGGAGCTGATACCAATCCTGCTGAAGGTATTCCAGGTGATTGAGAAAGACGGAACTCTCCCCAAATCATCTCATGAAGCTAACATCATACTGATACCCAAGCCAAGTAAAGATGCAACAAAGAAAGAGAACTATAGGCTAATATTTTTGATGAAAATAGATGCTAAAATTCTCAACAAAATCCTAGCAAACTGAATTCAACAACACATCTCAAAAATCATCCATCATGACCAAGTAGGCTTCATCCCTGGGATGCAAGTCTGGTTCAACATTCGTAAAACCATAAATATATTTAAATACACCAACAGATGTCAAAACAAAAGCTGGCTGATTAATGTCATAAAAAGACCACTTCAAATTCTCAGATTGATTAGAAGAGAAACTTGGTATGGGAAACACAGCAGTGGCATAGGGTTCAGGT
>NW_007145205.1:0-764 GCF_000164805.1 Carlito syrichta
CACTCTCCCACTTCTGAGTCTCCAATGTCATTACATCACCATTTCTGCCTTTGCAGATTCTTGGTATAGATCCCAGTTATAAGTGGAAATATGTGGTGTTTGGCTTTCTATTCCTGAGTTACTTCGCTACCATGAAGTTCTCCGATTCCATCCAAGTTGCTGCAAAAAACATTATTTCATTCTTTTTTATTGTTGATTGGTATTCTATAGTGCATATATACCACATTGTCATTATCCACTGGCTGATTGATGGGATGGACATTTAGCTTGATTCCACATCTTTGCAATTGTGAACTGTGCTGCAATGAGTATGCAGGTACAGGTGTCTTTTTTATGTAATGAATTCTGTTTCTTCAGGTAGATACCTAGCAGTGGGATTGCTGGATCAAATGGTAGATTTACTTTTAGTTCTCTGAGAAATCTTCATATTGATTTCCACAGAGGGTTGCTAATTTATATGCCCAGTAATAGTGCATAAACATCACCCTTTCTCTGTATCCGTGCCAGCATCTCTTGTTTTTTGATTTTTAAAGAATAGTCATTCTGATTGGTGTAAGGTTGCATCTAATTGTGGTTTTGATTTGCATTTCCCTGGTATTAGTGATCATTTTTTTCTTATGTTTGTTGGCTATTTGTATATCTTAAGTTGTCTGTTCATGTCCTTTGCCCACTTTTTAGTAGGGCTATTGACCTTATTCTTGTGGATTTATTTGAGTCCTTGTAGATTCTGGATATTAGTTTTTTGTCAGATGCATAGTTTGGAA
>NW_007145206.1:0-779 GCF_000164805.1 Carlito syrichta
AAAAAATCTATACCCATGACAATTCTATGAAATCAGTTATATTATACCCATATTATTACTATACCCATGACGACTCTATGAAATCAGTTATTACTGAAAAATGTGATGTCAGCATAGCATTTTAAAGTCCCTCCTTTTTTTTTGTTAGTCAGAGTCTGACTCTGTCACCCAGGCTGGTGTGCTGTGGGACACTCATGGCCACCTCAGCTCCAACCTGCTGGGCTCTGGCAATCCTTCTGCCTCAGCCTTCCAAGTATCCAGAACTACAGGCATGTGCTACCATGCCTGGCTAATTTTTATTTATTTATTGTAGAGACGAGGTCTTGCTAAGCTGCCTGGACTGGTCTCAAACCCATAGGCTCAGGCAATTCACCCTCCTTGTCCTCCCAAAGTGCTGGGATTATAGACTGAGCCACCACCTCAGGTCTAAGCCTCTTCTTTTAAATAATTTCACAGCTTCCTATCTTTGCATCATTGTTACTAGATATACTTGTTGGGCAGGTTTGGATAAGTTGCAAAACTTAACTCTCATGTTTTCCTCTATAAAACTGGAAGTCAGATATAGCTGGTTTTTAGTCTCAGTCCTGTCAACTAAGATCAGTGTAACCCTCAATCTCATAGGTTTAAACATGACACACACATTTCTGACATGTGTGCCTGTATATCCCTCACAGAGTTTTATATAACAGTGTTTTAAAGGCATGGTTGTTCATTAGCCAGAGAGATGAGTAATTTGATAGAGTTATGAACAGAATATAATTCATTAACTAATTTTGTCT
>NW_007145207.1:0-703 GCF_000164805.1 Carlito syrichta
AATGTGATGTCAGCATAGCATTTTAAAGTCCCTCCTTTTTTTTGTTAGTCAGAATCTGACTCTGTCACCCAGGCTGGTGTGCCATGGGACACTCATGGCCACCTCAGCTCCAACCTGCTGGGCTCTGGCAATCCTTCTGCCTCAGCCTTCCAAGTATTCAGAACTACAGGCATGTGCTACCATGCCTGGCTAATTTCTATTTATTTATTGTAGAGACGAGGTCTTGCTAAGCTGCCTGGACTGGTCTCAAACCCATAGGCTCAGGCAATTCACTCACCTTGTCCTCCCAAAGTGCTGGGATTATAGACTGAGCCACCACCCCAGGCCTAAGCCTCTTCTTTTAAATAATTTCACAGCTTCCTATCTTTGCATCATTGTTACTAGATATCCTTGTTGGGCAGGTTTGGATAAGTTGCAAAACTTAACTCTCATGTATTCCTCTATAAAACTGGAAGTCAGATATACCTGGTTTTTAGTCTCAGTCCTGGCAACTAAGATCAGTGTAACCCTCAATCTCATGGGTTTAAACATGACACACACATTTCTGACATGTGTGCCTGTATATCCCTCACAGAGTTTATGTAACAGTGTTTTAAAGGCATGGTTGTTCATTAGCCAGTGAGATGAGTAATTTGATAGAGTTATGAACAGAATATAATTCATTAAACTAATTTTGTCTCTCTAATTCCAAGATGTCCATTGG
>NW_007145208.1:0-761 GCF_000164805.1 Carlito syrichta
CCAATTCACCCACCTTGTCCTCCCAAAGTGCTGGGTTTATAGACTGAGCCACCACCCCAGGCCCAAGCCTCTTCTTTTAAATAATTTCACAGCATCCTATCTTTGCATCATTGTTACTAGATATCCTTGTTGGGCAGGTTTGGATAAGTTGCAAAACTTAACTCTCATGTTTTCCTCTATAAAACTGGAAGTCAGATATACCTGGTTTTTAGTCTCAGTCCTGGCAACTAAGATCAGTGTAACCCTCAATCTCATGGGTTTAAACATGATACACACATTTCTGACATGTGTGCCTGTATATCCCTCACAGAGTTTTATGTAACAGTGTTTTAAAGGCATGGTTGTTCATTAGCCAGTGAGATGAGTAATTTGATAGAGTTATGAACAGAATATAATTCATTAACTAATTTTGTCTCTCTAATTCCAAGATGTCCATTGGAAAACACACACACACACACACACACACACACACACACACACACACACACCCCTACACACACATATAAAACCCATGTCTTAAATACTACATATTCAGTTTTATTAGAGAAGAAGACCAAATAAACCCATGGCATGGCAAATAATATAAGTTTCTGATAAGAAAAACACAAGTTATAAATTACCAAAATGATAGCATCATAAATGGGGAGTTTATGCATTTGTTTTACCATACTCCTTACATTTCAGTGTTTGATGTGTGATAATATCTGTGGGGAAATGCCCTTTGGGCCTTGATTCTTGCACAACTATTGCTGTATCTGGAA
>NW_007145209.1:0-3569 GCF_000164805.1 Carlito syrichta
AAAATTCCATAAAAAGGGTCTCATTTGTCTGGCTCATCGTATGGTTTTCTGTGGACCACTGTGGCCAGGAATGTAAATTCTTGCAGGAGAATGGCAGTTTTAATTTGAATATGGATTGAGGGTGAAGAAAGGAGATAAATTTCTACCAAGTATTATTGAGGCTATAGATATTTATATTTTTATCAGAGGTAAATTTTCATTATCCTTTCAATGAAATTCTGCATTTTTTAAAGTGATTTTTCAAAGTCTGTGATGACTAGTCAAGATATGGCAGACTGTTTTGGAACAGATTTTATAAATGTCAATACGATTGCTTGATAAGTAGGACAGCAGTACTTAAAAGATTGAATGTATAATTGATGGTCACTTTGTTTAAATTTGGCCAAGTTGTAGTAGTGACCCTATCAGCCCACTATAAGTCCCTTCACCTCAAACTTTCACTAGAGCTGTAGTGCCCATGAAGTTTGTACATGGGTTTGTATTCTTTGAACCTGACCCTGTAGTTATAGCCAATTGACCCAAGTGTAGACACCCAATTCAAGCTGGAGCAATCAGATTCTCTTTTCAGAAATTTGAAATTTGGAGTTTGGAGCTAATTAATCACTGTCTGAAGTTGGAACTATAACAAATAAACTATAGCTGCCAGGAAGTATGGTCTTCCAAAGTGAATGAAATAGCAGGGAAAGCCAGTGTGAAAAGAGAAAGGAATGAGACCAGTTGAGGAAAGATTCAGAAGCAGAAAAAATGTCATGTCCTAGTTCCAATCCTTATTCTAGGCTTGGCTGCATTATTTTCCTTGTGGTCTCTGAGACATACAATGTATCCCTTAAAATTCATTTTTCTTTTTGTTTAGGCTGGCTGAAGAGGACTTCTCTTTCTTGTGATCCAAGAGCCTACACCAAAACTTCAAATATACAGTTTTGGAAGAACTTAAATATTTGTGAGTTCAAGTATTAAGTGTGAATAAAAGGTATAAAAGCTATCATTCAATTTTATTATCCTGGTTCATGACAAGCTTTTTAATTTCTGGACAGTGTATAATCTATTAGGTAAAATATTAAATATATTCAAAATAATACTAATGAATTAGTCCAGCTTGAGAAATCAAACATTAATAACCTGAAAAATTCCAGGGCTCTTCAATTTCATCATTCTTCCTGCCCCAGAGATAATCACTAGACTGAATTTTGTCTCTATTATTTGTTTCCTTTTCTTTATAATTTTATCATATCTGTATGCACATATCTGAAAATATCATATTTAGTTTATGCTGTTGGATGTTATTTATTTATTTATTACTGAATTTTGTGTTTAAGAGACTAATTACATTTTAGGTGTGCAATTATAATTTATTCATTTTCACTGCTGTATAGATTCTTCACTTACAATTATGACATAGTTTATCCTTCCTTCCTTCCATGAGTAGTTAGGAGTGAAATTTCTGTGTTATCAGACATAAACATATTTTAGACTCTAGGTAATGTTAACTGAGACTCAGAGTGGTTGTATTACAAGTGAATAAAAATTCCCTTTGCTCTTCAATCCTGCCATTTCTTGGTATTCTCTGACTTTTTCGTTATTTTGTCAAACTGGTGGATATGAAATTGAATCTCTTTTTTTCTTTAATCTAACATATCTTCATTAGGTGCCTAATATGTACTAGGGATAGAGAAATGAATAAAAGGAAAAAGACAGACAAATAAGCAACATAAATTCCCAAACACTTCCCTTCATGGAACTTACATTCCAGTGGGGAGTACACCCATAAAATAAAATAGGAATGAAAGTTATCTTGTACTTTGGTGATTGATAAGTGCTAAAGAGAAAATTAACATGTGCTGGGGTAGGGCTGACGTTCACTAGAGTGGCCAGGAAAGCCTCTCCAAGAAGGTGGTTGTTTGAAAAAAGGAAGTGAAGGAAGTCATGTGGAAATCATGGTTTTTGTTTGGTGTATCGATCAGAGTTCAGCTAGGAAAACACAGCCATGATAACTCTCATGGAATAAAAGAGTCCTCACGGAATTAGACTTCACACAAATGTGGGAGGACCCGGAAAGATGCAGTCCTCGCAGGGGTTTGAGTCATTGAGATGGAGTCACTAGCCAGCCTCCTTACACGCTGGCACAGAAGACCTATCGAAGCTTACAGGAAAACTGGAAAGTCAGCACACTCTGTGGAGGAAGTGGAACCATAGAGGGAGGGTTTGAAGAAGCGTGTGGGAAACGTGTGTGAAGTGTGGGAACTACCTTGGTGGAACTGCAGCCAAATATCTGTATGGGGGCTTGGGGTGCTACTTGGTGGCAGGGCCAGGGGTAAAGAAGCGTTGAACACTACTCTTGGATAAGCTGGACCTTGTGGGGCATCTTTCCATCTGTCACTAAACTTCAGAGAGCTACACTCATTATTCACATGCACCTTTTAAATCTTGTGTAAAGTCTTTTGGCCAACTCTAACCTGTTACAATTCGAGGACAGGAACTCTGGGAAAGGTAGCTCCCAGCATAATGAAGTCGGTACAACATAATCCAGCACATCTAGTGATGAATAAATTTGGGCATACTTGTATGTATTTATTGGTCATTACTGTTTCCTCTTCTGCAAAATGCCTAAATTCCTTGCCGATCTTACTACTGGATTATTGGTTTTTTCAAAAATGGATTTTTAGGAGTTTAAAAAGTATCTTGATTTAAATATACACATTTATGTATCAATTTATTTATAGACAGAGTTTTGCTTTGTCCCCCAGGTTGGAGTGCAGTGGCATGATCATAGCTCACTGTCACCTCAACCTCCTTAGGCTCAAGGGATATTCCCATCTCAGCCATCTAAGTAGCTGGGACTACAGGCCCACACCACGATGCCAGACTAATTTTTTTGGTTTTTAATTTTTTTGGGTAGAAATAGGACCTCTGTTTGCTTTCTAGGGTGGAAAACTATCTTGATTACCATCCTTAGTCTATTATATGTGTGGCAGATAAGTTGTTCCAGTTTGTGACTGACAATTTCACCCTTATAATGACATCCTTTGAAGAATAAAGGTCTTTGTTTTAATGTAATTTCATTTATCATTTATTTTTCCTATACATTTTTTGTATACTGTTTAAGTAATTGTTCTTTAATCAAAGGCATACACTTATTCTTTTACAATGCCTTCTAAAATTTTTACAAGTTTATTTGTATGGTACCAGCAATTAACTTTTGAAATAGTGTGAGATAAAGATACAAAGTCACTAAATTTTTTCCATATAAATAGCTAATTTTCCCAGTACCATATCTTAAATAGCCCATCCTGTCCTTACTGATTTGCTCTGACTGCTCTTTCATAAAACAGTTTTTATATACAATTATGGTTCTGTTTCTGAATTCTCTAGTTTATTCCTTTTTTTTTTGGTCTCTCAGCACTATATTATCTTTATTATAGTTACATAATGAGTCTTGCTATCTAGTAGATAAAGTCTTCCCAGCATGTATTTTTTCAAGAGTATTCTTGGTTCTTTGCACTTCTCTATATTTTTTAAATTATCTTGATTAATTTCCCCCCAAAATCCTATGGGATTTTATTAAAATTATT
>NW_007145210.1:0-800 GCF_000164805.1 Carlito syrichta
TAATAATCTTTCTTTGAATGTTAGAAGGAACTTTCCTTTAAAGTTATTGATCCCTGAAGTTTTCATTTTGGAAAGATATTTACCTTTATTATTCATTTTTATGGTATTATCCAATTTTTCTATCTCTTCATGAGTTGATTTTGTGGCTTGTATTTCTTCAGTATCTTATCCATTTCAAAGAAATTTTCAATGTTTGTTGGCATAAAATTGTTTATTTCTTTTATCATTTCTCTGAAGTATCTATAGTTATATACCAATTTTCATTCTTAACATTGTTTACTTAGGATTTACTTCTTTTTTCCTGACAAATTTGACAGAATTTTTTCAGCTTCATGAGTTTTTTTTTTTTTAAAGACCAACTTTTGGCATTTTTGATTCTTGATATTTTTGTTTTCTATCTCATTAATTTCTGCTTTTGTCTTTGTATCTTTTGATTTCTTTGTTTTTTTATTTTTTTCTCCTTAATTTTTAGGGTTTTTTAAAATTCTTTTTATTTTTATATGTCACTTAAGACAATACCTTTTTCCTGGGCATTAATCCGTCTCCACTCCACAATTTTTAGCATGCAGTTTTCTAATTTTCATTGTGTGTTATACTTAGATTCGTGAATTATTTAGAAATGTTTTAAAATTTCCAGCTGTATGGAGTTTCATTAGCTATATTTTTGTAATTGTTTCTTGCATTTTGTTTATTGTGAGAAGTGGAAATAATTTCATCATAGCAATTCTTTAATGTTTTGTGGCAGTTTAAGATAGTATGTGATCAGTTATTTTTTAAATGTCTCAAATACACATGAAAAT
>NW_007145211.1:0-868 GCF_000164805.1 Carlito syrichta
TAATCCGTCTCCACTCCACAATTTTAGCATGCAGTTTTCTAATTTTCATTGTGTGTATACTTAGATTCGTGAATTATTTAGAAATGTTTTAAAATTTCCAGCTGTATGGAGTTTCATTAGCTATATTTTTGTAATTGTTTCTTGCATTTTGTTTATTGTGAGAAGTGGAAATAATTTCATCATAGCAATTCTTTAATGTTTTGTGGCAGTTTAAGATAGTATGTGATCAGTTATTTTTTAAATGTCTCAAATACACATGAAAATCAATTTATTCTCAAACATTTGGGTGTATTATTTTGCAAAGGTTTGTTTCAAATCTTCTGATAGCATTACTGATTTACCTTCTGCTTCATGTATCAACTACTGAGAGGGATACACTAAAAAACTGTCTAATATAATGACAGATTTGTTAAATTTTCTTATAGTTGTTTTGGTATATTTTAAGGCTACATTACTAGATACAATAAAATTTAATTTCATGTTTTGTTGAACTTTTTATTATTATGTAGTAAACTTTTGTTTTAATCTTCATTAATGCTTTTTGTTTTGTCTATTGTATCTAATATGCATATAGCCACATGAACTTTTTTTTTTTGGAAAGATAGTGTTTTCCTTGTATATCATCCTCTATCCTTTAACTTTTAACAGTTCTGTAATTCTGTGTCTTAATGTTTTATAAATAGCTTTTGAAAACAGAATATATTTGAAATTCTTATTTCAGACTGACAGGTTTTTTCTCTATTTTCTTTTTAGTTTTTTTTTCTTTAAACTGAAGAGTTTTCACCTACTTATAGTTATTTCTATTACTAATATATTTGCATTTTTTTCTGTGATAATTCTTAATTTTTTCCATCCTGTTTTCTTTCCT
>NW_007145211.1:2226-3445 GCF_000164805.1 Carlito syrichta
ATACAGAAGGCCAATTGCATTTTCTTCAAGCTCATTATAGGAATCATTCCATTGCTTGATGACACTGTGGCTCTTGAAAATAAACAGCTATTAGTCTAACTATTATTCCTTTTTCTGTAATATGTCCTTTATCTGGTTCATTTAAAGAAAAAGTTTTGTCTTTTGTGTTCTTAAGTTTTGCTATCATATGTTTAGGAGTATATTGCTTGTTTTCTTCATTGTGATTTGTTGAGCTTTCTGAATCTGAGACTTGATATCTTTCAGCAATTCTGGGCAATTCTCACCTATCTATCTTTGGAAATTATTTCTTCCTCTCTATTGTCTTTCTAGAAATTATCAACTGTTAGATAACTTTAGAGGATTCCTACTTCATTTTAAGTTCTGCAGCTTCCTTACTTCCTTGCTGATAAAATATTTGGTACACTTTATTTGACACTTTCAAAAACAAAAGCATTCCTAGATTTCTAGGCAGTAATATTGCTTGAAATTGATGTTACAAAGTTAATTTTAGTAGACTTAAAATATACTTATTCTGAGATTATGTCTTACTTTAATTCTTTAATTGGACACTGATATCTGGACTATAGACAATTCCTTTATATTCCCTTTTTGTTTTAATATTATAAAATACAGGCTTCACATTTTAAAAAAGAACTAAGTCAGCATTCAAATGATGATTCTACCTTTGTGTTATATACAAAATGGCTTTCCTCGTAAACATTTGTAATTTATTTCTTGACAACAAAGCAGAAAAGAAAATCTGTGAAAACCCCAGTTAAGAATGGCATCTCCGTGGATGACAGGATTAATCTTCAAGAATAAAACTGTATTAGTCTCTCATTTGGAATGGTTTTTGCACAGTTGATTGGAGTATCTTGGGGTTGACGATATTGGTAAAATTGTTTTTACTTCTTTGACTTATGTTTCAAACTCTCACACACCTTATTTCTCATGAGCATTGTTATCACATCGATGTGACCTACATGTAGATGTCAGAAATAGATAAATAGTCAGACTTTATTTCAAAGTCTGACTAAACTCCATCTTCAGGGATATTTTGTACCTCTTATTTTGTTACCTACTATGATAGTAATTGATAAAGAGAAATTTAATAAGTACCATGTGAATAAACTTGTATGAGAATAGAAAATCTTTCAGGAAGAATTTGCCCAGAACTGATTCTTTTTCTACCAACCCCCTAGGGTATCTCTTGCCACTG
>NW_007145211.1:4570-7855 GCF_000164805.1 Carlito syrichta
CAGTATTATAGACTCTAGCTCCATCCAGGTTGCTGCGAAATTCATGATTTTGTTCTTTTTTATGGGTGCATAGTATTCCATTGTGTATATGTATCACATTTTTTAAATCCAGTCCTCTGTTGTTGGACAGCGTGGTTGGTTCCAGGTTCTTGCTATTGTGAGCAATGCTGTAATAAACATTCATGTGCAGGTATCTTTTTAAAAGAGTAACTTGAGTTCTTCAGGGCATATTCCCAGTAAGGGGGTTGCAGGGTCATATGGGAGGTTAGTGTTTGGAGCTTTTAGGAATTACCACAGTGCTTTCCACAGAGGTTGCACTAGTTTACACTCCCACCAACAGTGTAGGAGTGTCCCGGTTTTGCCACATCCTCTCCAACAACTATTATTTTCTGAGTTATTGATAATTGCCATTCTGACTGTAGTTAGGTGGTATCTCAGTGTGGTTTTGATTTGCATCTCCCTGATGATTAGTGAGGTTGAGAATTTCTTCATGTGTCTGTTGGCTGCTCAGATGTCTTCCTTTGTGAAGTGTCTATTCATATCTTTTGCCCATTTTATAATGGGGTTGTTTGTTTTTTTCTTTTCAGCACATTTGAGTTTCTTGTAGACCCAAGATGTTAAGCCTTTGTCAGACCTGGAATTGACAAATACTTTTTCCCAGTCTGTAGGCTGTCTCCCTGCTCTCTTGATGGTTTCTTTGGCTTTGCAGAAGCTTGTCATTTTAATGAGGTCCCACTTGTCTATCTTATCCCTTATGGCCTGTGGGTTGCGAGTTTTGTTCAGGAATTGGATGCCAGTTCCAATTTCCATGAGGGTATGTCCTTCATTTCCTAAGGTTCTTATGGTTTGAGGTTTTACATTTAGGTCTTTGATCCATTTGGAGTTAATTTTTGTGTATGGGGATAGATAGAGGTCCTGTTTCAATCTTCTGCATGTGGTCAGCCAGTTTTCTCAGCATCATTTACTGGATAGGGTCTCCTCTCCCCAGTGATAGGTGGTGGAGGCTTTGTCGAAGATGATTTGGTTGAGAAATTGAGGTTTTGCTTCTGGATCTCAATTCTATTCCATTGATTTATATGCCTGTCCCTATACCAATACCAAGCTGTTTTGATGATTGTAGCTTTATAGTAAAGTTTGAAGTCTGGTAAAGTGATACAACCTGCTTTGTTTTTTTTGCTGAGGATTGTTCTCATTATTCTTGGTCGTTTGTGTTTCCATATGAATTCCTTTGATGTTTTTTTCTAGGTCTGAGAAGAATATTGCTGGTAATTTGATGGGTATTGTATTGAATCTGTAGATTGCCTTAAGTAAGATGGACATCTTCACAATGTTGATTCTTCCAATCCATGAGCATGGGATATTTTTCCACTTGTTTGTGTCATCTTTGATTTCTTTGAGCAGAGTTTTGTGTTTTCATTGTAAAGGTCTTTCACATCTCTGGTTAGGAAGATGCCAACATATTTCATTCTTTTGTGGCTATTTTGAATGGAATTGTGCTTCTTATTTGGGTTTTTGTTTGTTTATTATAGGTGTAAAGAAATGCGATTGTGTTTTGCACATTTATTTAATATCCTGAGACTTTGCCAAAGTACTTTATCAGTGTAAGGAGGTTTTTGACAGATTCTCTTGGGTTTTCAAGGTACATGATCATGTTATCTGCAAAGAGAGATAATTGACTTCCTCTTTTCCTATTTGGATACCCTTGACTGCCTTCTCTTCTCTGATTGCTGTAGCCAGGAATTCCAATATTATATTAAACTGGGGGGGGGGGTGAGAGTAGGCATCCTTGTCTTCTTCCAGTTTTCAAGGGAAATCGTTCCAATTTTTGTTCGTTTAGGAGTATGCTGGCTGTGGGTTTCTCGTAGATGGCTTTTACTATTTTGAGATATGTTCCCCGTATGCTTAGATGTTCAAGGGTTTTTTATAAGGAGAGGGTGCTGGATTTTATCAAAAGCTTTTTCTGCATCTAATGATATAATCATGTGGTTTTTGTTTTGACATCTGTTGATGTATTTAATTACATTTATTGCTTTACGAATGTTAAACCAGGCTTGCATCTCAGAGATGAAGCCTACTTGGTCATGATGGATGATTTTTTAGATGTGTTGTTGAATCTGGTTTGCTAGGATCTTGTTTAGAATTTTAGCGTCTATATTCATCAAAGATATTGGTCTGTAGTTCCATTTTTTTGTTGGATCTTTACCTAGCTTGGATATCAATGTGATGTTAGGTTTATAAAATGATTTGGGGAGGGTTCCATCTTTCTCAATCAACTTAACTAGCTTCAGTAGGATTGGAATCAGATACTCCTGAAAGGTCTTGAAGAATTCTGCTGGAAAGTCATCTGGTCCAGGGTTTTCTTTGTAGGTAGTTTTCTTATTGCATAGTCAATTTCCTTGATTATTATTGATCTATTTAGGGTCTCAATTTCTTCTTGTTTCAATCTAGGTAGGTTGTGTGATGACAGAAATCCTCCATTTCCTTGAGATTTTCAAGTTTGTTTCCATGTAAGTGTACATAGTGTTCTCTGATGATCTTTTGTATTTCTTCGTGGTCAGATGTGACTTCATCTTTTGTGTTTCTGATTGTGCTTATTTGTGTTTTTTCTTTCTTTCTTTTTTTGGTCGGTCTAGCTAGGGTACTATGGATCTTGTTTGTCCATTTGAGGAGCCACCATTTTGTTTCATTGATTTTTTGTATTGTCTTTCTGTTTTCTATGTTCTGGATTTGGGTTTTCATTTTGGTGATCTGGATTCTGCTGAAATTAGGGTTTTTGTGGTCTTGCTTTTCCAGCTTTCTTAGGTGGCTTGTTAAGCTGTTAATTTGTGCTCCTTCCATTTTCTTCATGTGTGTTTGTAAGGATATAAATTCCCCTCTTACTACAACTTTCAAGGCATCCCAGAGATTTTGGTAAGATGTTTCTTTATTTTCATTTGTTTCCAGGTATCTTTTGATCTCTGTTTTGATTTCATCATTGACCCAGGAGTTGTTTAGCATCATGCTGTTTAGTGACCATGTATTTGTGGGTTTGGGGGGCACCTTGTTGGTGTTAATGTTCATTTTTATTCCACTGGGGTCCCAGAAGCTGCATGGTAGAATTTCGCTCCTTTTAAATTTGCTTATGCTTGATTCATGGCCAATTATGTGATTGATCTTGGAATACGTTCCGTGCGGTGATGAGTAGAATGTGTATTCTCTGGTCTTTGGATGGAGTGTTCTGTAGTATCAATTAAGTCCATTTGGTCCAGAGTCACATTGAGGTTCCAGGTCCCATTGCTGATTTTT
>NW_007145211.1:7954-22323 GCF_000164805.1 Carlito syrichta
CGTGCATATATGTTTAGGATAGATATTTCTTGTTGATGGAGTGAACCTTTACCATTATGTAGTGACCTTCAGTATCTTTTTTAATTTTTGATAACTTAAATCGTATCTTATCTGAAATTAGGACTGCAACTCCTCTTTCTATTGTGTTCTATTCGCCTGAAAATTTGTTTCCCATCCTCTTACTTTGAGTCTGTGCATGTCCTATCTAGTGAGATGGGTCTCTTGAAGGCAGTATAAGGTTGCCTGGTGATATTTTATCCATTTTGCTATTCTATGTCTTTTTAGTGGTGCATTTAGTCCATTCACATTCAGGCTAATTATTGAAATGTGAGAGTTCGTCCCTATCATAGAGTTCATATAGAGTTGTTCTTCCACTTGGTTTTTTTGTCTTTCTTTTGTTTTTGTGGTTGGTTCATGTGTATTTTACTCTTTTTCCTGTACTCTTGTGAAGAACATTGTTCTTTTTTCTCTCTTTTCTTCTGTGTTTAGGACTTTCTTGAGTGTTTCATGTAGAGGTGGTTTGGTGACAGCGTAAGTTGTTAGTGTTTGGATATCTGGTAAAGATTTTAATTCTCCCTCGCTGATGAAGTTTAATCTGGCTGGGTAGGTTATTCTTGGTTTAAATTGTTTATCGTTTAGGAATTTAAAGATAGGGCTTTAAGTTCTCCTAGCCTGCAGGGTTTCTGTAGATAAATCTGCTGCTATTCTAATTGTTTTTCTCTGGTAGGTAATCTGGCCTTTTTCTCTTGCTGCCTTTAGGATTTTTTATTTATGCCTACTTTGTTTAGGCAAATTATTATGTGTCTAGAAGTTGGTTTTCTCGTTTGTTGTCTTGCAAGCATTCTCTGAATCTCTTGTGTTTGAGTTTTTGCATCATTGATTAGATAACGGAAGTTTTCTTGAATGATCTCTTGGAAGGTTTATTCCAGTGTGGTCTCTGTCTCTCTTTCTGCCTCAGGAGGCCAAATTACTCTTAGGTTCTGTCTCTTGAAATAGTTGCTCATCTCTTGAAGGTTTTCTTCTGTCTTTTTGAGCTTGTTTTCTGTGTTTTTGAGAGTTTGAGTTAGTTCTATATTTTGATCCTCAAGTGCTGAGATTCTTTCTTCTGCTTGGGTAGTTCTCCTTTCCATACTTATCAGTTTGTTACTTATTTCATTCACAGTATTCTTTATTACTGTTATCTCAGATATCAGCTCCTTTCTAGTTTCTTCTTGAGTCTTCTCAATTCTTTTTAATCTCTCCATTAATGTCTTGATGTCTAGGTTTGTAGTTTGAGACCAATAATTTTTTGGAGTCTCCACTGTTTGCATTCCGAAGTCAGTTTTCTCGGTGCCTACCCTCCCAGGAGTCTGGGAGAGACCCATATTCTTCTTTTGATTTTTCTTCATTTGTGTAGATTTTTCTCTCATCTCTTAGTGACTAAAGTCCCTTGAGCTCTAATCTCCATCCTTTCCTGTCTGTTTTTGTTGCAGGCAACTAGCCTGTTGCCTGGGAGACCTGTGGCTTGTCTCTGTTCAGCATAGGGGAGGTGCTTTGTCTATTGTTTAATGACATCACCATTGGAACCGAGGTGGAGGCTCTGATAGGTGGGCGGGACGATGCAAATCTGCCTTGAAAATGGCGGAGGTGGTAGTTTTACTTTCACTTTTTGGGATGCTCGTGTGGATCTCTAGGTGGGACCAGCTGCACAGCTGGGCGCTGGATTGGGGTGCCACCAGCAGGCTGGGGTGGAGGAGGAGTTCAGGGGTTCCCTCCTCTCTAGCTGGGAGCCTCTGATCAGCACCTTGCACAAGCTCCCTTACATAAGCTTGTGGTTGCATGCTGGGTGCCTCTGCAGGGTGGGCCCGGGGCTCTGTATCTCCAAAGCTCCAGAGGGCAGGTTGTGGCTCTGGGTCCCTCACAGGGCACTTCAGTCACAAATGAGAACAGTATCTCTGAGGTGCATGCACCCAGAGCCTCCCTGGGAGACCAGCGGCTTGGTGCTGGGTGCTGGTCGTGATGATATAACTAGGGAGGGAGTTGGACTCCGGGATTTGGGATTCCCCAGCTTGCTGGAGTTACATATAGTGGAGCAGCTACAGCCAGGCCGCAATATCTGGCCCTGCCTGGGACCAAAGGTCCCCGGGCCTCTCACCAGTGTGGCTAGCAGTGGGCAGGGGGCAGCAAGAAGAAAAGTAAGAGTCTTTTTGGGAACTCACGTTTGGAGAGTCTCATGGATCCACTTAGACCGTCACCATCTTCAGGAGTCTCCTCTTCAAGATATTCTTATGGTTTTATTTTCTTGGGTACATCCCCCTCTTACCCCATTCTGTGGAAACAGTTGGGATGTTTTAAATAGAGAAATAAACAAAATATAGTTTCTACTTAGTGAACATACAACTAGAACATGACTTCTTCTTTGTTTCCAAAGTTCAATGCAAATAGTACATAATGTAGAGAATGTTTACTGAAATAGGGGCCACTGAAGGTATGAATTGGTCAAGAGTCAATTATTATAGATATGCTTATTATCTTATTAATAGAGCACTTTTATGATAGATCATCCTCAAAATAACATTGGTATATAAATCATATTAGTTTTGTAATGTAAGTCATTGCAATGAGATTTTGTTTTAATTGTTTTTTTTACAAATATATAAAAATGAACCTGATCCTTAACTTTTTTGCCACAGAAATGCTTTGTATGGCAGACTCTGTATATAAAAAAAGAATGTATAATAAAGTAGGTGATTGGACCTGGCAAGTTTCGATTCCAATTCAGCATACTTTCCCTATTTATAGACTGCAGTAAACATGTTGACCTTTAGAAACTTATATTCCCTGGATGTGCAAGTGTGGGAAGACTTTTTTGTTGTTATTATTGCTATTTTTAAAAATGTAGCAAAATCCTAATAGAAAATTCCAAAATAAGAACTGGTATGATGCCTGTACTCATATAAAAGAGGGATAAATTATTCTGAGCTGGTCTTTCAAGTGTTGTGGCCACAAATGGTGACTGGAGGCCTTGCACAGTGTAGTATACGTGCTACTACACTAGTGCTTAAAGCTCATAAATCTTGCATTATTTGGAGTAAGTGTTGGACACTCCAATATGAACTTGGAGGCAAATATGAACATGTTTTTGGGCACAGACTAGGTGGAGAGAATGCTGTGATTATGTGTCAAAAAATTCTAATCATCGGGTCTTTTTTTTTTTTGAGTTGGAGTCTCACTCTGTCACCCAGACTGGAGTGCAGTGGCCACTCCCGGCCACCACAACCTTTACCTGCTGAGCTCCAGTGATCCTTCCATCTCAGCCTTCCAAATAGCTGGAACTACAGGCATGGGCTACCATGCCTGGTGATTTTTTATTTATTGTAGTGATGAGGTCTCACCAAGTTGCCTAGGTGCATCATAATAAATGGATTAGTTTCTCCATTTTGCCAATAAAACATGAGTGTATGAAAACTTTGAAGTGTGGGAGGCAACGGCAAAGAAAACAATAAACTGTGCATGTGAGACTGGTTTGATGCTTGGTGATTAAGAGATGAGGGCCCCGCAGGTCAGCTCTCCATAGGTACAAACAGATGTTTGCACTGTTTCACAGCTGCTAAATATGATATAAATCCAAAGAATTTTTCTTGCTTTTATAAAGGAAGAAAATTCCCAGACAACAAATTTTTGGTCATTAACATACTCTTACCAAATGACATCTGGTTTCTGTACTGCTTATTTAAGCAAGCCTTTAAAAAAAAATCTTTGCCAAGGGGAGGAACTCTAAACTTTCAATCCTTCACTATAACAGAACAGTACCATTTAAATTGCAGTGTGGCATGCAGTTTATTATAAGCAATGCCATTTATTTCTTAACTAGTGAGTTTTACTTTTAAGAAAATGGGTTAGATATTATAAAATTGGTTAAGGGAAGCCAGGCTCGGTGGCTCAGCCTGTAATCCCGCACCTTTGGGAGGCTGAGGTGAGTGAATTGCCTGAGCCCGCGGGTTCGAGACCCGCCTGGGTAGCGAGACCTCATTTCTACAATAAATCAAAAAAATCAGCTGGGCGTGGTGGCACATGCCTGTAATTCCAGCTACTCGGAAGGCTGAGGCGGAAGGATCGCCAGAGGCCGAGGCTGCGGTGGCCGGGTGCGGCCACTGCACTCCAGTCTGGGCGACAGAGTGAGACTCCAACTCAAAAAAAAAAAAAAATTGGTTAAGGGAAATCTGTGATGGAGTTACATGCAGAATGTCCTAGGATTCCAATCTTGATGATGGCAAAGATGATGAATTAATTGCTTCCATATGTTAAGAATGGTGGTGAGCAAAGTTAAACTACACAGTTACCTAAAATAAAATGTCAACCGTGTAGCAGGATGGTATTTTGACTTGCGTCAAGGTGAGAGAACATGAAAGGCAGAAAGGAAGCAGTGACAGGTTGAAGGTCAAGACAGAAATGAATCTTAATCAAAGACTTGCCTAAATCTTTAGAGAAGGGCCAGATTGTTGCCATCTGCATATCCATAATATTTTCAAGTTTTTATGGGGAAATTTAGTTCATTATTTTGTTCAACAGCAAATATGCTTACACTGATTGCTTCCCTCAAAGGTGACTGTGTTGAAGGATCAAATGCCCAAGGTCACAGGCTTGCCTTCTGAATTTTTTCCATCTCAACACTTGTGGTTGATCTCAATCTCCAGTTTCTTTAACACATTCATCATGTGTCTTCCAGAACTTAGCAGTGAAACAGAAAATGTGATAATTTCATAACAAATTTGGAAATTAGCAGAATTCCTCTTTTTGAGTTTTACATCATTATTTGACTGGATATCATAATTCCTGCCTGATATTAGTAGAAAGGAATTAGCAGTCTGACATGTCCAGCTTCAGTGGAAATTCCTCACCCAAAGGATTGCTAGATCTGTGCAGTATTCAAACACCAGTCCAAAGGGAGTTGCCCAAGCTGAGGATAGTCTACTACATGGACCTTTCTTTGGTTCCATTTAAAATTGGTTTGTTTATTTTGAGTGGTACCAGGTTCTTACCATGATGTGATATAGACTCTACCAGAGCTGACTTAGCAAAAGGATGATAGTTTTTCCTATTGAGTTTTACTTTCTAAGGTTAGAATATGAGTTCATGCTTGGCATGTGTTCTAATGTTCAGTTTCAGCCTGAAGGCTAATTCACTGTTCATTTCCCATTTCTATTTTAGTCTCTAGCAAAAGTTGACTTTCTCCAGATTCCATGATGAAGCTTCCTCTATATCCAGCATCCATCACTTCTGTGTTTACTAGCTTTGAGACACTACTTGTGTCAAGCTTTTTCATATGTACCATCTGTGTATGACAGTCCCATGTGAGGCCTCATAATGAGGTTTCATGAAATCATGACTGAGGAGTTCTGGATTCAGCTTGACATCCGACTGTGCACAGCTAAATCCTCCACGTCCGGGTCCCCATCCCAAGTTCTTCTTATCAATAACAGCTTCCTATGGATGTCACTAAGACTAAATATTCAAAGGAAATATAAAGCTCTTCATTTCCTGAGAATCAGAATATTTAGGTTGTGCAAATTCCTGAATCCTAGAGTGGATTTAATCAGCCTGATTCACATCATGGATATCAGGTTGCAAAGACACATATGTGCTGGAACAGATAGGGAGATTTCATTTTAACTTCTAAACTCGCAAAACCATACCCCATGGGCTATCAATTTTTCTGGGACATTCCAGGGATTTCATGGCAGGAAGAATTCCTGAGTTCACATTGAGTAAGTTTATGTGCTTTGTTGAGAAGGGAGCAGTTTCTTCTCTGTTATCAAATATATCCTATTTCACCTCCTAGACCCTGTTGGCAACTCCTAGCTGTTCTTGCCTCCAAGTCTTCTGGTCTATCCCACATAATGGTCTGTTACTCTTTGCCATGGCCCGTTTTTATTTTCTCTTTTCTCCCTTCCATCATTCCTATCCCTCTCAACCTTCCCTCCTTCCCTCAGCCTCTTTTCTTCTATTTTACCTTCTTTCCTCTCTCCCTTCCCTCTTCCAAATAGCCTTTTAACATAACATATGGTGACTCCCTATGGAATCTCATCTAAATATGGAAAGATATGTGAGACTAGAAGTTTATAAGTTAAACTTTTTATTTTGAAATCATTATAGGCTCACATGTAGTTGTAAGAAATAATATATAGACATATCATGTATCAGTTTGTTCAATGAAAACACATTATAAAACTATCATACAATACCACAGTCAGGATTGTGACATTAATGCAGGCAATATACAAAGCATTTCCATTGCCACAAGAGTCTCATTTTACCTTTTATACAGCTACTACCACAACCTTCTCATCCCAATTCCTTTCTTAATCAGTGGAAATCACCATCATTTAATAATCAATTTCTATAATTTTGTCATTTCATGAATGTTATATATATGAAATCATACAGCATGTAACTTTTTGAGATTTTTTTTTCACTCAGCAGAATTCTCTGGATATTCATTAAAGTTGTTCCATGTATTAGTAGTTTGTTCCCTCTCATGGTTGAATAATATTCCATGGTATTTGTTATACTAAAGTTTCTCTAGTCATATACCTGCTAAAGGACATCTGGGCTCTTTCCACTTTCAGGTCATTGTGAAAAAATCTGCTATGAACATGTGTGTACAGGTTTTTGTGGGAAAATAAGTATTTATTTCTCTGGATAAATGCCCCAAAGGACAGGAGTTGCACATTTAGCTATTTAAGAAATGGTCAAGTCGTGTTCCCTGGGGGCTAAACCCTAGAACATCTCCACCAGGAATAGTATGGAAAGAGATGCAGTTTGCCCACACAATTTCTTGTTTGGCAATTCTGATGAGTATGTGGTGAGCTCTTGTTGTGGTTTTAATGCACATTTTTCTAATGACTGTTGAAGTTGGACACCTTTTCTTTTCTTTTTTTTTTTATTTTTTGAGTTGGAGTCTCACTCTGTCGCCCAGACCGGAGTGCAGTGGCCACTCCCGGCCATCACAGCCTTGACCTGCTGGGCTCCGGTGATCCTTCCGCCTCAGCCTTTGAAGTAGCTGGAACTAGAGGCATGCACTACTACGCCCGGCTAAATTTTTGATTTATTGTAGAGATGAGGTCTCAACAAGTTGCCCAGGTGGGTCTCGAATCCGTGGGCTCAGGCAATCCACTCACCTCAGCCTCCCAAATGTGGGATTACAGGCTGAGCCATCGAGCCCGGCTTCTTTTCTTTTTTAAAATAGGATTTATTGAGAAGGCAGAAAAGCTCCCAAAGTTGGAGGTGACCCAAGGGGGTTTCCCTGAACATCTTTTCATGAGCTTATTTGCCATCTGTGCATCCTCTCTGATGAAATGTCCTGTGATGTCTTTCACCCAACTTGTAATTGGATACTTATTTGCTTTTATTGATGCTTTGAATACCTATCCCTTTAAATTCTCAAAAATGACACTCGAAGGCCACATAGTTCTGGATGGGTCAGAGTTTGGATTTGAATCCAGGTCTGTGAGACTCACCAGGCTTTTCTTTTAACACTTTGTTATCATTCTTCAGCTTTTTTCCTCCTTACCTCTACAGCACTGTTGTCTTCTCTGTTAACTATTTCCTGGTGATTAACTAACTTAATGGTTTCTGTTGCTCCTGCTGGGAAAGGAAATATTAAATTTACAAGCCCAGAGTAAAATGCTAGACCCATTCAAAATGCCTATGCATATACCAACAGCAACTGAACCTACTGTTATCAAAGAAGTCACATTTCATCTCCTATAACCTTATTAAACTTCCTAGCTGTTGAATGCTCTGACTTCTGAAAAAGCTGTCTCTCCTCCTACCTTTCTCATTTCTAATAATAGGCCCAATGTATTTTCTGTCATCAATTCAAAACCTTCGTTTCTTCCCTGATTTTCCTTAGAAAGTACCATCCCATACTCAAGTGATTTGTTGACAAATGTCCACATATATTCTATCTTTGTGTCCCCTTCTTCCAGGTCTCATTCACATTCATCCTTTCTGGCCCTAGCATCTGCATTGCTGCAATAGCATTCTAACAGATCCACCACCTTCACTGACTTCTCTTCTCTATATCTCATCTTAGACATTATGGTCAGACTTTTCTGATGCATGGGACTGATCTGACTACACTTCTGTGCCACAGACGTCAGTAGCTCCTCTCTGCCTAATTAGATTTGTACAAAACCCTCCATCTGCCTTTAAGGCTCACCAGAAAATGATGTTCTTCTGACATCCTTTTGGAGTCTACTTCTAACTCCCTTCTTACTAAGCTATTTACGTCCCCCAATATGTCCTGTAGTTTCTGCTTCATCCCTCCAGTTAATTTACTTTCCAACAATGAATTTTACATATCCTTCAAGGCCCATCTCAAATGCAATCTCTGCAAAAAGGTTTTCTTGATTCCTCCAGTGGAGGGTCTGTTTCATTCCTTCAAAGACAAATCTTTCCTGACACTTATCTCATCTTTTATTTTAATTGTGTGCTGACCTTGAAGGCAACAATAATATTATTTGTTTTCATCTTCTTTGTAGTACAAGACAAAATGTTCTATCCATAACAGGTCTTCGGGGTTTGAGTTTTGTAAATGAATCTTCAAGGATCAGGGCTTCTGCACAGCTTTTTCTATAATTGTTTAGCTATGACTGACAAGATATATCCTGACTGAAGCCATCCTTATGTTTTGATTCACCTAGAAAAAAAAATACTACACGTCTTTATAAAAGAATTATAATCATCCACTAACTACTCTTCTTCCATGTGACATCAAGATGACTTGTAAAGACGTGGAGAATGAACTTCCAAAGGTAATTTTCTGAGCTAAGTCTGTTGCAAATAAAGTTCCATAAGAATCTTCCTTATCTGAGATAATAGACAAGCAATATTCTTTGAAGTGTGCTGGAGTGTGTCTACGGTGGATATGTTATGCCTTGCTAGAGGATAGAACATGTCTGGAAAAAATACCATTAAAAACTAAGCATTCTGTTAGTTTATAAGTGATAAAATCCGCTAAAATATATAAGAAATACTTCGGCTAGTTTTTAAAAATGCATATATGTTCCTTTAGATTTGGAAACTTTTAACCTGAAATTGGTTGACGTTTAACATTCTTGTCATTTAAGTCTCTGTGTGTTCTGTGTAGAGGGACTTGGATGTGGGAGCATCCTGGGGTCAGTGGTTTCTGAGTTTTGATATGCAGTTGTCAATTCACTGAACTATTTTTTTGAGAGGGAGAATAAAAAAATGTAGATTTATGGCCCATATAATTAGTCATTATATTGAATAATTAAAAATTAATTCTTGTAACTTGGACACAGGAGTCTAAAATTGCAGAAAGATGCTATGGAAGAATGTTCATCGTAAAAAGGAGGGCCACCAGTCATTTACTGTTAAGAATAGATGACAGTGTAGTGGCTACAAATAACTCCTGACTATGGCACCAAACAATGCCTTTCTGTGCCCAGCATATATTAAACACCAACATTCCAGTAACAAACTCTACAGTATAGATTTTTTTAATAATCAATATTTTATTATGATATTGTGCGGGTACAGTTAAGAGTTAGGTATACAAATATGCTTTGTTCAGGCACCCTTGTTGATAAGAGGTGTCTTCCCATCCCCTGACAGATGTTTACTACCATTAATCCCATCTACCTTCTCCCCCCCCCATAGTTTTCGACCACTGTCAGTCATTTTCTAATGGTATTACATTGGATGATCAAGGTCCACTATATGAGTGAGAACATGTGATACTCAGATCTTTGTTTCTGTGAGAGGTCACTCAGTATTATAGACTCTAGTTCCATCCAGGTTGCTGCAAAATTCATAATTTTTGCGGGGTCCCACCCTGCAAGGGTCGTGAGATTCCCTGAAGGAGAGACGAATAGGTGAAAGACGAAAACATTATACTCGGACACCTGCTTCCTGAACAGATGACAATTTAATGTTAGCTAAGGGAAAGCTTTTATACCATTTGAAAAGGGGCAAGACAAAGAAAATTCCTTCACGTACATATCCTCTACAAGTTACCACCCTCTAGTGGTCTTAGCAGTAAACAAGCCAAGAACCCTGTAAACATTCAGATAATGAGTCTTATTCATAAAGCCAAAGATGATAGTTTTAGTCCAAAGTCCCAAATTACAGTCCATGAACTGTCTACACATAGTCCAAAGTCCCAAATTACAGTCCATGAACTGTCTACAGAAAGTTTAGCAGTAGTCTTCCTTCTGGAGCTTTATGGCCTTCAGAGTTCTGTAATCGCCTTTCTTGTCCAGGTGTCTTCGTTACTTTTCTCTTATCCTGCAGTGCTTGTTTCTAAAGAAAACTCAAAAGAAGCTTTTAGTAATGTTTCCCAGGCCCCCAAGATTGCTTTCTATCTTTAGCTAAGTTATCATAAAAGTGTCTGATTAGTATATTATGAGTTCAGTGAAAACCCACTCTATAAATGTTAACTTAGAGTTTTAACTATTGAATTAAGTAAAAACCTTAATGATTAATCTTTATCCTAAGTCAGTGAAAACAGTGTTATAAATCACCCACATAACTCCTATATAAGTGTTAGAACTTAAAATGAATTCATAATGAACTTACTATAAACCTGTGCTTCTAAAAAACCTTATGTCTAAACACTAAACTACATAATTCTAAATCAAATAAGGAGTGAGTATACTTATACCATTTATTACTTAAGTAATATCTAGTAACTTATAACCAAGTGAAAGAAAGCATTCTTGATGTGCTTCAGAGTTTAACCCTTGCATATGTTAGAAAAGGCCAAGTGGCATAGTGGGAAAATGGATAAATGAACTATGACATTCTCAGGTTAGCTGTGAGTACTTCGCATAAACATGCCGTTTTCTTCTTCCACGACTGCACAGAATTTCTTCAGTCATACCAACAGCAAGGATGGAAGATAGAAGGGCCTCTGCTGCCCAGACTCGCTTTGCGGCCGGGGGTCCTCAGCACACCTGGACTTTGTCAATCAGGAGGGCCTCCAAGGCTGGCTCCCAACAGATTTTGTTCTTTTTTATGGCTACATAGTATTCATCATTTATATGTGCCACATTTTTTTAATCCAATCCTCTTTTGATGGACAGCATGGTTGGTTCCAGGTTCTTGCTATTGTGAACAATGTTGCGATAAACATTTGTGTGCAGGTATCTTTTTAATAGAGTGATTTGAGTTCTTCAGGGTATATTCTCAGTAGGGGGATTGCAGGGTCATATGGAAGATTAATATTTAGAGCTGTTAGGAATCAACCACACTGCTTTCCACAGAGGTTGCACCAGTTTGCAATCTCACCGACAGTGTAGAAGTGTTTCCTTTTTGCCACACCCTTTCCAGCAACTGTTATTTTTGAGTTATTGATAATTGCCATTCTGACTGGAATAGGTGGTATCTCAGTGTGGTTTTGATTTGCATCTCCCTGATGATTAGTGAGGTTGAACATTTCTTCATGTGTCTGTTGGCTGCTTGGATGTCTTCCTTTGAAAATTGTCTGTTCATATCTTTTGCCCATTTTATAATGGGTTTGTTTGTTTGTTTTCTTTTTAGCACGTTTGAGTTCCTTGTAGATCCAAGATGTTAAGCCTTTCTCAGACCTGGAATTGACAAATACTTTTTCCCAGTCTGTAGGCTGTCTCCCTGCACTCTTGAGGGTTTCTTTGGCTTTGCAGAAGCTTGTCAGTTTAATGAGGTCCCACTTGTCTATCTTATCTCTTATGGCTTGTGGGTTTCAGGTTTTGTTCAGGAATTGGATGCCAGTTCCAACTTCCATGAGGGTATGTCCTTCCTTTTCTAAGTTTCTTATGGTTTGAGGTTTGAAATTTAGGTTTCTGATCAATTTGGAGTTAATTTTTCTGTATGTGGCTAGATAGGGGTCCTGTTTCAATCTTCTGCATGTGGTCAGCCAGTGTTCACAGCACCATTTACTGAATAGGTTCTCCTCTCACCAGTGTTAAGTGGTGAAAACTTTGTCGAAGATGAGTTGGTTGAGGAATTGATGTTTTGCATCTGGAATCTCAATTCTATTTGATTGATCTATATGCCTGTTCCTATACAAGTTACAAGTTGTTTTGATGATTGTTGCTTTATAGTAAAGTTTGAAGTCTGGTAATGTGATACTGCCTGCTTTGTTATTTTTTTTGTTTTTATTTTTTTCTGAGGATTGTTCTGGCTATTCTTGGTCATATGAATTCCTGTGTTGTTTTTTCTAGGTCTGAGAGGAATGTTGCCGGTAATTTGATGGATTTTGCATTGAATCTGTAGATTGCCTTAGGTAAGATGGACATCTTCACAATGTTGATTCGTCCAACCCATGAGCATGGGATATTTTTCCACTTGTTTATGTCATCTTTGATTTCTTTGTGCAGAGTTTTATAGTTTTCATTGTAAAGGTCTTTCACATCTCTGGTTAGGAAGATGCCAAGGTATTTCTTTTTTGTGGCTATTGTGAATGGAATTGTGCTTTTTATTTGGGTTTCTGTTTGTTTCTTATTGCTGTAAAGAAATGCAATTATCTTTTTTTTTTTTTGAATTGGAGTCTCACTCTTTCGCCCAGACTGGAATGCAGTAGCTGCTCCCGGCCACTGCAGCCTCGACCTGCTGGGCTCTGGCGATCCCTCCACCTTGGCCTTCCAAGTCACTGGGATTACAGGCTTGTGCTACCATGCCCGGCTAATTTTTGATTTATTGTAGAGACAAGGTCTCTCCTGCCCAGGCGGGTCTCGAACCCATGGGCTCAGGCAATCCACTCACCTCAGCTTCCCACAGGCACAGGATTACAGGCTGAGCCACCGAGCCCGGCTAAATGCAATTATCTTTTGCACATTTATTTTATATCCTGAGACTTTGCCAAAGGCCTTTATCAGTGTAAGGAGGTTTTTCACAGATTCTCTTGGGTTTTCAAGATATACAATTATGTCATCTGCAGAGAGAGATAACTTGACTTCCTCTTTTCCTATTTGGATAGCCCGATTGCCTTCTCTTCTCTGATTGCTCTATCCAGGACTTCCAATACTATATTGAACAGAAGGGGTGAGAGTGGGCAACCTTGTCTTGTTCCAGTTTTCAGGGGAAATGGTTCCAATTTTGTCCATTTAGGAGTATGCTGGCTGTGAGTTTAAGGTAGATGGCTTTTACTATTTTGAGGTATGTTCCCCATATGCCTAGATGTTCGAGGGTTTTTATCAAGAAGGGGTGCTGGATTTTATCAAAAGCTTTTTCTGCATCTAATGATAAAATCATTTGGTTTTTGTTTTGATATCTGTTGATGTATTTAATTACGTTTATGGTTTTATGAATGTTGAACCAGCCTTGCATCCCAGGGATGAATCCTACTTGGTCATGATGGTGGATTTTTGAGATGTATTGTTGAATCCTGTTTGCTAGGATCTTGTTGAGAATTTTAGCATCTATGTTCATCAAAGATCTTGGGCTGTAGTTCTCTTTCTTTGTTGGGTCATTACCTGGCTTAGGTATCAATGTGATGTTAGCTTCGTAAAATGATTTGGGGAGAGTTCCATCCTTCTCAATTGCCTGAAATACTTTCAGTAGAATTGGGATCAGCTCCTTCTTAAATGTCTTGTAGAATTCTGCTGGAAAGCCATCTGGTCCAGGGCTTCTTTTTGTAGGTAGTTTTCTTATTACATAGTCAATTTCCTCGATAGTTATTGGTCTATTTAGGGTGTCAATTTCTTCTTGTTTCAATCTAGGCAGATTGTGGGATGATGGAAAGTCCACCATTTCCTTGAGGTTTTCAAGTTTGTTTCCATACAGGTATACATAGTAGTCTCTAATGATCTTTTGTATTTCTTCAGGGTCAGATGTGGCTTCATCTTTTGTGTTTCTGACTGTGCTTATTTTGTTTTTTTCTATCTTTTTCTTGGTCAGTCTAGCTAGGGGACCATCGATTCTGTTTATCCTTTCGAAGAACCAGCTTTTTGTTTCATTGATTTTTTTTCTATTATCTTTTTATCTTCTGTGTCCTGGATTTGGGCTTTTATTTTGGTGATCTGGATTCTTCTGTTGAAATATGGGTTTTTGTGGTCTTGCTTTTCCAGCTTCCTTAGGTGAGTTGTTAGGCTGTTAATTTGTGCTCCTTTCATCTTATTCATGTGTGGTTGTAGGGATATAAATTCCCCTCTTACTTCAACTTTCAAGGCGTCCCAGAGGTTTTGTTAAGATGACTCTTCATTTTCATTTGTTTCCAGGTATCTTTTGATCTCTGTTTTGATTTCATCATTGACCCAGGAGTTGTTTAGAATCATGCTGTTTAGTGTCCATGTCTTTGTGGGTTTGGGGGCACCTTGTTGGTGTTAATGTTTATTTTTATTCCATTGTGATCCTAGAAGGCGAATGGTAAATTTCCGGTCCTT
>NW_007145212.1:0-3912 GCF_000164805.1 Carlito syrichta
ACTTAGCTTGGTGCCTCAGGCCTGTAATCCCAGAAGTTGGTATGTGAGGTGAGTGGATTGCCTAAGTCTGCAGGTTCAAGACTGCCATGGGCAGCTTGGTGAGACCTCATCCCTACAACAATTTTTAAAAAAATATTAGCTGGATGTCTTAGGGCACACCTGTTGTTCTGGCTCCTTGGAAGGTAGAGGCAAAAGGATCCCTGGAGCCCAGGAGGTTGACACCCCAGCGGTCTTGATTGTGCCACTGCACTCCAGCCTGGGTGATGGAGTGAGACTCCAATCAAAAACAAAAAAAGAATGACCACACACTTCCCAACAGAACAGGAGACTACATCCTGACTGGAAACTTGAAAACACACACGTACTTCAACCCAAAAGTTGAAAGAAAACAAACACGTAGAAAACTTTATAGGAACTTCATGACAGAGATCAGCAATCACATTTCAATATTTCACTATTCAGCCTGAATGTGAGTAGACTAAATGGACCACTGAAAAAACACACAATGGCAAACTGGTTAAAAAAACCCAATGATCTGCTGCCTGCAGTGAACTTATCTCACTACAAGGGACACACAAAGACTCAATGTTAGAGAATGGAAAAGGAATTTCCAGGCAAACGGATCACAAAAGAAGGCAGGAGTCATTATCTTCAGGTCAGACAAAACAAACTTTAAGCTATCAAAATTTAAAAAGAAATGACAGGATACTACATAATGATAAAAGCTTCAGTCCCTCAACAAGAAATATCCATGTTAAACATATATCACAAACTGATACCTATGTCCCCCTGATTGCTGTTGTTCACTGATTGTGTCTGCTATTCTATTCTAGTTATATTTATACTGATGGATTGGAGTGATGTGGTGGAAGGTGCTGGGATAGGGCATGATTGGCTTTGGTGGTAGTTTAAATATTCCTTTAAAAATCATGAGCCTTGAAGACAGCATTAGAAAGTATGCAGAATAGTTCAGAAAGAAAAGACAAAGAAAAAAAGAAAGAAAGAAAGAAAGAAAGACAGAAAAAGAAGGAAAGAGCAAAAGAAGGCAAATAGGTTAAGACCCGTAAATACTTTAGTCTGTCTAATATACTGTAGCTAGGATTCAGCAAAACAAAGAAAGAGAAGAGAGAATGTAAATAAATGGCTTTAAATGCTCCAATACTCCTGAAAACGGCAAATCCACAGTTAATATAAGCCAAATGAACTTTAACCAGTAAAAAAAGACAAAGGAAAATACATGAAAACACAACAGAATTAAGCTTCTCAAACTGGTGACCAGAGAAAATCCTAAAAGCTGCTGGAGAAAGAATAAGCCCACAGAATTGGCGACAAAGAATAAGGCAACCGCAGTTGTCCTGGAACAGCCATGCTGGAAACAGGGAGGTGGCATCTTTAATACGAAAGGAAAAAAACCACTGTCCACCTAGAATGTTCTACCCAGCAAGAATCTCTTTCAAAATGCAGGTGACCAAGACTTTTACTGACACAGAATAGTTGAATCCAACATTACCCAATTCACACTTCTAGAAATGAACACAGAGGAAATTTGGAGCTAATCAAATTATAAATTGCGTTGAAATTGTAATTATGGGGATTGATATGTAAGAACTTTTCTTACTATTTAAATGTTGTAAAAATAGAATGATCTGATTAAACCAACCAATAACAGTGTAATGGTGGGGTATAATATGTGTTTAGTCAAATGTATGACAAGAATGGGATACAGGCTTAAAAGGATCAATGGAAGTAAATTATTGTAAATGGATTCAGCTCTATGTGGAGTGATGTTACAATCCTTAAAGGTAGCCTGGACTCCGTTACAAATGTATGCATTAAAAGTTTCGATCATGAATTTTGTTTCTTTAAAACATAATTGCGACTTCCACTTCTGCCAAGAGGGACTGATAGGGACCAGTTTCACATTCAAAATCAATCAACGCAATCCACCATGTAAACAACCACAAAAGAAATGCAGGAGATCTTGCTAAACTATTTGTTCATCTCAATATGTGCAAGAGAAAACCCGCCCTTGATAAGAACTCTCAGCAAACCAGCAAGAGCGAAACATTTCCCCAACTTGACAAATGTCCTCCTGGAGAAGACTCCAGCCAAGAACATCACTCATTGCATAAGACCAAATGATTTCACCAAGATCATCATCATGAAAGTTGTCAGCTCTCACTACTCCTGGTCAACACTGCACTGAAGTCCTGGCCAGCATAGTGAGGCACAGAGATAGGGGGCATCAGACCGGAAAGGAGAAGAAAAACTGTCTTAACAGCAGACATGTTATTGTCTGTAGAAAATCCCAAGGTGTCTATTAAAAGCTATTAGCACAATTAGTTTAGCAAGATTAGAGAACACAAAACCTATACACAAGAATAAATATTCTCAGTTCCGTCCTTCCCTCCTCCCCTCGCTTCCTTTCTTCCACCCTCGATCCTTTCTTCCGTTCTTTCTTTCCTCGTCCTTCCTGTCTCCCTTCCTTCTCCCTCCCCCTCTCCCTCCAGCGCTCCCTCACTCTCTTTTGCCCGCCCTTCCTTCCTTCCGAGTCGGAGTCTAATTCCGTTTCCCAGGTTGGAGTTCAGCGGCACGCTCACAGCTGCTGCCCACAGCCCAGAGTTGCTGATCTTAGGCAATTCTTCTGCCTCAGCTTTCCAAGCAGCTGGAATCACAGGCTGACGCCACCACACCTGGCTCATTTTTTTGTTTGTTGTTGAGATGACGACTCACCAAGTTGCCCAGGTAGGTCTCAAACCCCTGGGTTAAGCAGTCCTCTTGCCTGAACCTCTTTCAAAGTGAGCCAACTACCAGGCTACTCTTTCTACATACTGTGAATGTTAATACTTATCCTTGGAGGAAATGTTTCTCCTTTCTTCTTTTATAAGGAAACTGAACTATATTCTGATGTTCCCGTAGTGGAGCCGAGAAGCTTGGTCTCTCATTTGACTATGGAAAGGATGGTTTGATTTCTCGAGCAAATGTGCATATGAGCCTATTGAGATGACGAAGTCAAGACAGAAAGACAATGGAGAAGACACGATGGAATTCTCCTTCCAATGGCAATGGGGATCCCAATCAACGGCGTCCCAGGAAAAGAACAGCACAGAATCACCCAAAGGGCCACAGCTAAGCATGAGGCCTGGTGCTCAGGAGGACCCTCTCGTTGAACCAAGGGAGACCACCCTCACACAGTCCTCAGGGCAAGCCATGGCTCTTTTCAAGGGAGAGGACTTGGCAGCACCACTTGTCACACGGTTCACTCTGAACTCACTTGATACTGGTGTGGCATCCTGCTTGCTAACTCCCTTTCCAGGAAATTTCTTGATCTGTGATTTGGGGTCCTTTCATCCAGAATCTGGTCCGGGCTGAGGTCAGGTTGCTTTGCTCCTGGGGAACCAGGGGACAGAGGCGAGGTCCTCCTTGACGGGAAACTTCAGAGATGGCTCCCAGCTCCTGGAAAAATCCATCCTTGGCTGCTGATTTAGGCTTTCTAAAGGTTTGTGTATATTTAAAGAAACACAGAGAGAACTTGCAGGTTTTCTAAGAGAAACAGTCCTTTCAAAAGTTGGGTGTTGAGGGAGGTCTTTTTCCTGATTTTCAACAGGGAGATTGAGTTTTTTATTTTTTGTTTGCATGTGCCTTTATGAAGGACTCATGCGGGTTGTTTTAAGATATGTAAACATGATATTCCTGAAGAATGGGAGGATGACACGACCATGACTATCGGGGTGCTCAAACAGGGAGGAGCTGGAACCCTGCACGCACGAAAGGAGGTGCAGACACCGGCCTGAGGGAGCACTAGCGAGGGGAGGATCGTCTCTGATGTTGGCGTTTCTGAAGTACGCATGTTAAAGGGTTAACAGGCAGCACTGGGGAGAAATAGAAACAGAAGCCCAGTTCAGATCAGCA
>NW_007145213.1:0-3777 GCF_000164805.1 Carlito syrichta
TTCATATACAGGAAACTACACAGCCCTACCTAAGAAAGTATAAGGAATCTGGTTTTCCTGAGACTTCAATGCCAAAAGTCTACTGGGCATCTTTCTAATGACTAAACAAGAATCAGGATTTCAAAGCAAGAATCTGGGGAATGGGCGTCCTCATATACAGGAAACTACACGGGCTCTTGCTAAGTAAGAATAACGATTCTGGGGTGCATGAGTCCTCAATTCCAAAATGTTCACAGCGTCTTGATAAGGCGTACAAGGCTTGGACTTCGCGTCCCTATAATTTTCAGAGCTGTATCCTATGTGCATATTAGGAATCACTCATTCCAGAAGTCCAGCGACATTCTGCTCCTCTCGATAGTTTAAACGAAAATATGGCACTACAAGTCCATTTAGATTCTGGATCTTCTAACGTCAAAATTCAGGACTCAAGTAATCATCTCGGGTGTTTTGAATGTAAGTCCTGAGTTCAGGGTTACCTCATACACCAGAAACTTCTGGTAGTTCAGCTATTCAGAATTAGGACCTTGGGTTTAGATGTTGCACCATGTTTAGAAGGTGTTTTTGGGAAGGCACCAGAGTCTTGGTTTACAAGTCAATAGTAGCATTATTGAGTCCTTCTATTGGGAGCCACGTGTCTGGACTTCTAAGGAACGGGGAAACATCTGGTCGTTCTTCTGAGAATGAAACAGGTATCTCCGACACTATATCCCCAGAAAGTTTCTACTCATGTTACCAGTGTGGAACAAGGAAAATTAGTTTGCGTGTGAACCAGCAAACTTCTGGGCAGTTGTCAATTTTTCCCTGGCTTAAGGTAGGTCTCATACCTAGAAGCCTACAGGAATTTTCTAAATGCTAATCAGGAATTTGGAGTCCCAGTCCCACATTTTTCAGAACTAATTCCTGAATACGTACCACAAATCTGTCATTACTGATTCTCAGGAACCTGCTCCTCCTCTTCTTAGTTGTAACAGAAAATCTGGCCATCTGCTCAGTTTTTTTTACAGGAGGCTTTAAGGCAGATTTCACAACCTAAGGAATCATGTCGCTATTTTTCTCGTAATTTCTCACTTCAGGTTTACCTCCTAATCCAGAAACAACTACTGGAATTGAAGATTGATATTCGTAACTTGTGAATAGAGGTTCTCAAATATTTAGGACGTATTCTGAAAGGGGTACAGCAATCTTGGATTCCAGGGCCCTTCTGACCTTTTAGGCTTATGATTATTGATATATAATAGTTTGTATTTCCACGTTGCCAGGTAACTTCCGGGAGTCTTACTGAGAACAAAATGAATCTGGGTTACGGAGGTCGCCAATCCAAGAATTCTACATGGACACCTAATAAGGGCTAATCTGGAATCTGGGATTCTATTTCCACCCATTTTTTAGGACTAGAGACCTCTTGGATATGACAATTTTTTCATTATAGATTCTCAGCAACCTTCTGTTCTTCTTGGTAGCTGTAACCGAGAATGTGGACCCTCAATTCTGTTGGGTTCCTTGTGACAACACAGGGCAGATTCCAGGACCCAAAGAATCTTATCGCCATATTTGTATTTAACTATCACCTTAAGATGTACCTTGCAATCCTAAAATTTCTGTTTGTTCTTCTACTCCAATAGGGGCCTGGTGTTTCGAGGTTGCCAAATATATATTATGTACTTTTAAGGGTAACCAGGATTCATTAATTCCACGACCCTAGGTAATTTCTGGGCATCTACCTATTTGTATACATAGTTTTTGGATCCACATCACGAGGGAAAATCAGGGCATGTTGTTGAGAATGAAACGGAAATCCGGTTCTAGGAGTTCTCATTCGCCAGAATCTACAGGGCCTCTAGATGAGGTTTAATCAACAATCTGAATTCAGGGTCTACGTTTTTCAGAACTACTACCTCCGTTTATACACTTAATCGCTCATTACAGAATCCCCAGGAACACTTTATACTCTTGTTAGTTGTAATCAACGATCTGGCCCAAATATCCTTTTGTGCCTCGTGAACTTATAGGACCATTGTCAGGTACCCCAGGATTCAAATGTCATATTGGTACATATCCTCGATTCAGGTTGCCTAAAACTACAGAAATTTCTTTTTATCGGACTGGTGGGATTTGGGAAATTGGGTTTAGGAGATTCCACATTTTGGGGACGTCTTGTTAAGTGGAACCAGGAATCTTGGATACAAGTTTCCCAATCAACTTATGGGAGTCTTTCTCTTGATATCAAAACAACTGGAATTCTAGGTCACCAGGAAATATCTCAGCGCATTGCTGAGAATGGAGCAGAAAACTGGGTAATGGGTTTCCTCATATACAGGAAACTACACGACCTCTTGCTAAGGAAGAATAAGTAATTTTGGTAGCACGAGTCCTCAGACCCAAAATCCACAGGGCGTCTTACTAAGAGGTAGCCATGGATCAGTTTTTTAATGTAGGAATCTGGGTAGTGGGAGTTCTCAAATACAAGAAACTGGACAGGCTATTGCTAAGAAAGAATAAGGAATCTGGGTTACACGTGTCCTCAATCCCTAAAAAACTTCAGGGCGTCTTGCTAAGGGCTAAACACGAATCAGAGTTTTTGAAGCATGAATCTGTGGAAATGGGGTCCTCATATACAGGCATATACACAACCTTTTGCTAAGAAAGTATAAGTAATCTGGGCTGCACATGTTCTCTATCACAAAAGAATTACAGGGCCTCTTGCTAAGGGCTAAACAAGAATAAGGGATTTGAAGCAGGAATGTGGGTATTACTCCTCATAACAGGAAACGTTGAGGCCTCTTGCTAAGGAAAAATAAGGAATCTGTTTTACACGGTTAGTGAATCACAAAATCTACATGGCGTCTTGCTAAGGGCTAAACAAGAATCAGGGTTTCAAAACAGGAATCAAGGGAAAGGGAGCCCTCATATACAGGACACTACACGGACTCCAGCGAAGAAAGAAGAAGGAATCTGTGTTACGAGTCCTCAATTCAAAAAATTCTCAGGACATCTTGCTACTGGACAAACAACAATCAGGGCTTCGAGCTCCCCTCATGTTTTGGAGCTATTTCGCATGTAGATATTAGGAATCTGTCAATTCAGGACTCCAGCAATTTTCTGGTCCTCTTGATACTTGTAAACAGGTATCTGGCACTACAAGTCTGTTAGGATGCTCGGGACAACTAAGGTCAGATTCCAGCACAAAAAGTATCATTTCTCCATATTTGGATGTAAATCTTGGTCTCAAGATGAAGCTTGTAATTGTAAAACTTCCATTTGTCCTTTTATTTTGAGTGGGGTCGAGGGTTTTGTAGTTGTCAAATGTTTACTAAGCATTTTTAAAGGTAACCAGGAATCACGGATGTCCCCGTCCCTAGGAAGCTTGTGGGCATCTGTCTTTTTGTATACAGAGTTTTGGAATACACATTGACAGGGAAAATCAAGGCATCTTGCTGAAAACGAAAAGGGAATTCAGATTCTTGAAGTTCGCATTCGCCGTAGTCTACAGGGCCTCTTGATGAGGTTTAATCTGGAATCTGGGCTTCTAGGACCCCATATTGTTAGGGTGTCTTGTACAAGGGAACCAGGATCTTGGATTCCAATTGCCCAGGAATCTTCTGGGGGTCTTTCAATTGATAGCCAAACAACTTGATTTCTAAATCACCATGAAATATCTCGGTGTCTTGCTCAGAATGAACAGGAATATGGGTAATGGGAGTACTCAGATACAGGAAACTTCATGACTCTTGCGAAGATGATGAGGGATCTTGTCTACATGGGTCCTCAATACCAAAA